>NW_026652287.1:13063965-13356587 GCF_009828535.3 Hylobates moloch | reverse complement strand
ACATAGTAGGAGCACAGTAGGTATAGCTACATAATAATGCTATTAAACAGAGAAAAATAAAAGCTGATACATTTTGAATCAGAACAGATGAGGATTCGAAACAAAGGGATAGAAATGAGGAAAACTTTTGAAGAAAATGACCACCTATACAAAATATTATTGTTCAAATGTGAAAAGCACAACATACCATTAAATTTAGTTTGAAGGAAATTTATCCTCTCTTTGTTGATAGTCCTATAAAATATAACCTTATATTAAAGGTTAAAGGCTACCCAAATAACCTTGCTTTTAATATTTTTAAAGGAGTTGATAAGTTGTTAAGATTAGCATGGATGGCACTGAATATCATAAAGGAAAAACACAATTTATTTTTTATTTTTATTTATTTATTTAGAGAGGGAGTCTCACTCTGTTACCCAGGCTGGAGTGCAGTGGTGTGATTTCAGCTCACTGCAACCTCCGCCTCCCTGGTTCAAGCGATTCTCCTACCTCAGCCTCCCGAGTAGCTAGGATTACAGGCCTGCACCACCACACTCGGCTAATTTTTGTATTTTTAGTAGAGACGGGGTTTCGCAATGTTGGCCAAACTGTTCTGGATCTCCTGACCTCAAGTGATCCACTCGCCTTGGCCTCCCAAAATGCTGGGATCACAGGTGTGAACCACGACGCCTGGCCAGTAGCTGTATTTTTTTAACAAGCACTTCAGGTGGGCATTATTTCACAGTATTTTGCTGTATGGCAGGGAATTTTAGGAGAGAGAGAGAGAGAGTGTGTGTGTGTGTGTGTGTGTGTGTGTGTGTGTGTGTGTGTGTGTGTGTACCTGTGTGTGTGATCTAAATGCAGCTTCTGGGGCCCCCCTCCAGGCCCAATGTATTCAAGTCCCAGGAAATGTGGCCGAGGAATCTGTATTCTTAGCAAACTCCCCAGGTGAGTGCTGTGCTCAATAGAGTCTGAAGATTCTTGCTCTAGAGAGAGAATTCCCCCTCCTCCCACACGTAGTTACTGCACAAAATCTTCATGAATTCAGCGCCTTGTTAAAGGACTCATTTTGCCTTACAGCATCTTGTCAGTGCTGAAACAAAACAAGAGTAATTCTGCCTATAATGAAATGCAGACCACCCGCAAATCAAGGTAGGAAAGCCTGGAGCGAGCCTGCAGCAGGTGCCTCCGAACGCAGCCCACACTTACAGGGGCCACTGCAGGGACACCGCTCCTCCCCAGACCATGGAAAGTGGGACAGGAAAGAGGGAACTTTTTCCTTCTTATGACCTAACTAGAAACCAGCCCCTTTACTGCAGGGCCAGGGGTGAGAATTCAGGTATTTCTCCCCAACAATTATATACCATCAAGTTAAAATCTTCTAGTCATGGAGAAGTGAGGTAAGGAGGACATGGCACGAGACTATGTCTCTTTCTCTCTACTTGGGTAATTTATAACGGAGGAGGTGGTGATCTTACCCCAATTTATTTGTTCATTTAGAGAATATTCTTTTTTTTTTGGGATGGAGTCTCATTCTGTCACCCAGGCTGGAGTGTGGTGTGATCTCGGCTGACTGCAACCTCCACTTCCTGGGTTCAAGTGATTCTCCTGCCTCAGCCTCCCAGGCAGCTGGGATTACAGGCACGCACAACCATGCCCTGCTAATTTTTGTATTTTTAGTAGAGACAGGGTTTCACCATGTTGGCCAGGCTGGTCTCGAACTCCTGACCTCAAGTGATCCGCCTCCCTCAGCCTTCTAAAGTGCTGGAATTACAGGCATGAGCCCAGCCCATTTAGAGAACATTCTTAGATTCCCCATCTGTGCCAGTAACTGTGCTAGGTTTGGGGGATTCAGCAGCAAATGAAACAAACACAAACACAGCCTGCCCTCATGGATCTCTGTGTCTAGGCTGGGGTTATAACCTTTTATGTGCCATAGACTCCTTGGAAGTCTGAGAAAACCTATGGACTCCTTTAAGAAAAATGTTTTTAAATGCATACTATACATTACAAAAGATCACTAAGAAATTTATAGTAATCTAGATTGCAATATTACAATCAAATTTGGAATATGGTAATCTATGAATGTCTTTCACAATGCATTATATAACAAGACTTAACTCCTGTAATTTTGGATTAGAGTTGAGTATAAATGATTTTTCAAATTATCTCTCAATTGTAACGTGATAGGCAAATACCTGCAATTTCCGTTTTGGTTGAAAGTTAGTTCAACTAAAGATGCAACTTTTTTCCCATCTGCATTCATGGACCCCTTGAATTCTACCCATGCTTAAGAATTGCTGATCTAATGGGAGAGTCAAGCATTTCTCAGATAATCCTACAGCTAGCCGTAACATCATGACTGTGAACTGTTCTGAAAAAGAAGTAGGGGTGTTGGGTGCTAACCAACACGGAGTCTGATGTTTAAGCTGAGAACTTAAGGACAAAGGAGAATTGACTAGGCTATGAGGTGGAAAAGGTGGGAATGCTGTTCCAAGCAGGGGGAATAGTGTGTGCAAAGGTCCTGGGGGAGGAGGAAGCTTAGGCTCAGGGGCACCAAGCAAAGACCAGTGCAGCTGAAACTCAAAGAGGGCCAGGCGGGGGGCACAGAGTGAGACAGGCAGAAGGGTTTTTTGTTGCTTATTTCTGTCTCTTGCTTATCACTCCCTAATAACACCACTTTCTTTACCTCCCACCTCCTCCCTGAATCACTGTCAAAGCTCTTGAAGAGAAGAGAGCCATCCACAGAAGGAAGGTCAGGGCCACCATGCTCCCCCAAAGGATTCATCTGCAGGGATTAGGGCAGCTGGTTGGAATCCAAAATCAAGGCTTTCTGGATATTGTTAATGGGGGTCTGCTTCTTACCCAAGTAGGATGAGGATTTGCCTACTAGGCCTAAGACCTCCAGGTCTAGTCCTGTGAGCTTCTGGGGAAACCAGCAAAGGCCAGGACCTTTTCTATGGGGAGGGGTCTGGAAAATGGCCAGGCCTGCCTGCCTAAAGAAGTTCCAAATGCCACAGGGCTAGAAGCAAAGGGTTACCCACACATCATATTAAAAAGGAAAACAGTCTTACCACCCCCTCCCTCAGAGCCACAGATAAAGTGGTCAGACAGTTTTCCAAGCATTTGGAAGAAAGAAGGGGAAACAGGGTCAGAGAGAAGGTGTTAGACAATGGTGCTGAAAGCCCAAGTCCCTAAATAAGGATCCTGGAGAAAGGCATGAGGGGGGTGGTAGGCAGGGGTAGGGGCTCTTCATCCCCCTCTAGGAAGCTTACCCAGGCAGAGTCACAGGAGGGGGTATCCATACGAGGATTCAATCATCCACACCTAGAAATGGTTGGATGGCATGATGAGTTGATGGGTCACAGATGAGGAAACCGACCATCCAGAAGGGAGCTGCTTGCTCACAGACTGACAAGGGGTAAAATGGATGTTGGGCTTCACTAAATCTGCACCTGGTCCAGTGTTAAGTGTTGGGCATGGAGAGAAGTGTGGAAAGGTCCTAAGATAATTCACCCTCCAGACAAAGAGAACAGTTTTACACAAATGAAACTGAGATCCAGAAAAGACGTAATCTCGACAATATGCAGAGGCGGAGGGTCAAAGTCAGACAGGAGAGTTCAGATATACAGGACTTGCTGTGGACCATAAGGCAGGGTAGGATTTAAGTAGGTAGAAAAGAAACAAAGAGGACCCTCCAGGAAGGGATATGGCAGGAGGAAAGGTCAAGAGGTGGGAAGAAATTCATAGAGTTCTGTGACTGGTGCTTGATTACAGCCACGTCCCCTGCCTGAATCCTGGAAGCTAGCAGGTGCCATGGAGGACTGAGGGCACTCTTTTCTTGAAAAGCAGACTCTGAGCAACTTGAAACCATCCTTTTGTGTTTCAGTGAGAGATCCAGCAGTACAAGTGCAGAAAGCCACATCCAACCAGTCCAGAAGAAGTCTAAAAAGTAAGCCAGGAGGGCAATGGAAGGAGCCACGCAAGAGGGAATGTCGTAACCACACCCTCTATCTTCCCGGGGGTGTAGAAATGACCCAATGCAGACTAGACTCCCTAAAGCCATAGATGATGCTGAAGGACAAGGGATCCCCCAGGTTTAGGGACTCATAGTCAAGCAGCTGAGCAGCAATGCAGACAATGGCAAGAAACTCCTCCGCTGTGCCAGGCACCATGAAAAGCATCCTGTCTTCATTACCTTGCTTGTTCCTCAAAACCGATCCTATGAGGCAGGAGCACTATCCCATCTTACAAAGGAGCAGGCTGAAACCTGGCCACGTGAAACGTCTTGCCTGAGGCCACACAGATAAGAAGTGGTGAAGCTGGACTTTGAGCCTGAATCTCTGAGCTCCAAATTCCATCTCCCATCCTTAACATTTGCTGGGCTCCAGTGACCAGTTGTCCCACTGTGGGCTCATTTAATTGGGTCTGAACGACCATCCTGATGCTATTGGGAAGATCTGTCCTTTCTACATCCAGGGAGATTCTTAGGGAGGCTCCAGGTGAGGGCAGAGAACCCAGGTGGCTACAGGGAGTCCCCCATGCAGAGCACCTTGGGGCCAAGGGGGGCCAGAGTGGGACCCAGGTTACTAGGGGACATCCCTGGGCTCCATCCCCCAAGCCCTTCTTATCTGTGTCCACAGCCGCACTAATTGTGACATCAACATCCGCTACAAGAGTGGGGTGTGTAACACCATGAGGGCCAAGTTTTACAGCATAGCCCAGGAGGCTGGCTTCTGCCTGCAGGACAAGATGGAAATCCTCATGAAGTAAGGGCACATATCTATCCATTCATTCAAACAGCATTCACTGGGTACCTATTATATGCCTGCCAGGTGCCAGGTGCTGGGGCTATATCACAAACAAGAAGAATTTGTTCTCTGTCCTCAGGGAGCTCACAGTCTCCTGGAAAATATGGGCAGAAACAAAATAACTGCATCCATAAATATATAGGTACAAATTCTAATCATTGTCCTACAGTAAGAGAACAGGGTGCTATGAGACAGAGAGATAGAGAGCATAGGTACCTAATCTAGATTGGGAAATCTGGGAAGACCTCTCTGAGTAGGTGACTTTTAGGTGAGTCCTGAAGGATGAGGAAGAGCCAGCAGTGTGATGAGAAGGTGGAAGGACATTCCAGGTAGAAGGAAAAGTGTGATAGTTTACTGAGAATGATGATTTCCAGTTTCATCCATGTCCCTACAAAGGACATGAACTCATCATTTTTTATGGCTGCATAGTATTCCATGGTGTATATGTCATTCTCAGTAAACTATCGCAAGGACAAAAAACCAAACACCACATGTTCTCACTCATAGGTGGGAATTGAGCAATGAGAACACATGGACACAGGAAGGGAGTGTACTCCAGGGACTGTTGTGGGGTTGGGGGGAGGGGAGGGATAGCATTAGGAGATATACCTAATGCTAAATGACGAGTTAATGGGTGCAGCACACCAACATGGCACATGTATACATATGTAGCAAACCTGCACATTGTGCACATGTACCCTAAAACTTAAAGTATAATAATAATAAAATAAAAAAGAAGAAAATAAAAATGGCTAAAAAATTCTAAAAAAAAAAAAAAAAAAAAGAAGAAGAAGAAGGAAAAGTGCATGCAAAATCCCAAGTCTAAAATGGACATGGAGAATTTGAAGAGGATGGACAAGGGGTAGATGAGGGCTGCATCACGCAAGCCACAAATGCCAGAGTTATGATGTGGGATTTGATTTTAAGAGCACCAGAAAGCCACTGAAAGTTTTTCTTCCCTGTTCTGATAACCCAATAACTTCCGCCCTTTCTAGCCTACTCCTTGACTCCAGAGACCATCCATCCTGACGAATGCATCTATACAACAAAGTTTGCATTATGGCCCGTTGCACTCTCATTCTCACAGCACTGATGGGCTGAATGCTCTGGGGCTAGGGTTTGGAGAAGACTAATCCTTGCCCTTTCCTTCTGGGAGTTAACAGTCCAGTAGGGAAGAAGGAAAAGTAAACAGGAAATTAGCACACAGGGGTCTGGAGGTTGTGGGAGGAAACAGCCTGAACACAAAAGGGATGCCCCACCTGGCCCAGGACAGCCCTTAGAAAGATCTCCTTGGAGGAAACAGCAGTTTCTTTTCTTTTTTTTTGTTTCTTTTTTTTTTTTTTTTTGTGAGACAGGGTTTTTCTCTGTTACCCAGGCTGGAGTTCAGTGGCATGATCGTACCTTACTGCAGCCTTGAGTGCTAAGTTTTTTGGTTTTTGGTTTTTAGGGCTTTTTTACAGGTAGGGTCTTGCTATATTGCCCAGGCTGGTGTCAAACTCCTGGCCTCGAGCAGTTCTCTCACCTTGGCCTCCCAAAAGGCCAATGGGTTTGCAAGCATGAGCCACCACACACAGCTGGAAACAATATTTTCAGTTTAATAAACATAGATGATATTTCCAGGGCACTTACTATGTACCAGTCATGGATGTAAGAGCTTTGTATTTATGTATCATTTAATGCTCACAACAATCCTATGAGATAGGTGCTATCATTAGACTTATTTTGTAGATGATAAAAGTGAGCTCACAGACGCCTCTTGTCAAAGGTTCTCCAATGGCTAAGTAGTAAAGCTAGAATTGAAACCCAAAGAGTCATGCTGAACAAACTTGGAAAATATATTTCAGGATGTCACCCATGAAAACTTATTCAACCTTGCTAGAGAAGCCAATAGTCAAATTCAGGAAATACAGACAACTCCTGCAAGATTCTACACAAGAAGATCATCCCCAAGACACATAATCATCAGATTTTCCAAGGTCAAAATGAAGAATGTTAAAGGCAGCTAGAGAGAAAAGGCAATCACCAAAAAAGGGATCCCCATATGGCTAACAGCAGACCTCTCAGCTGAAACCCTATAAGCCAGAAGAGATTGGGGGGCTATATTCAACATTCTTAGAGAAAAAAATCTTCAACCAAGAATTTCATATCCAGACAAACTAAGCTTCCTACGTGAAAGAGAAATAAGATCCTTTTCAGATAAGCAAATGTTGAGGGACTTAATCACCACCAAATGTGCCTTCCAAGAAATCTTGGAAGGAGCACTAAATGTAGAAAGGAAAGACTGCTATCAGCTAATACAAATACACACAAAAATACCTAGGGAAGTGAAAGATCTCTACAATGAGAATTACAAAATACTGCTCAAAGAAATCAAAGACACAAACAAATGGAAAAACATCCCATGCTCATGAGTAGGAAGAATCAATATCACTAAAATGGCTATACTGCCCAAAGCAATTTATAGATTCAATTATATTCCTATCAAACTACCAAAAAGACATTCTTCACAGAACCAGAAAAAATTATTTTAAAAATTATATGGAACCAAAAAAGAGCCTGAATAACCAAGGCAATCTTAAGCAAAAAGAACAAAACTGGAGGAATCACGTCACCTGACCTCAAACTATACTACAAGGTGACAGTGACCAAAACAGCATGACACTGGTACAAAAACAGGCACATAGACTGATAGAACAGAACAGAGAGCCCAGAGTAAGGCTGCACATCTATGGCCATCTGATCTTTGACAAAGGTGACAAAAACAAGCAATGGGGGAAAGACTCTCTATTCAATAAATGGTGCCGGGATAACTGGCTAGCCATATGCAGAAGATTGAAGCTGGACCCCTCCCTTACACCATACATAAAAATCAACTCAAGATGGATTAAAGACTTAAATGTAAAACCCAAAACTATAAAATCCCTGGAAAAAACTTAGGCAATGCCATCCTGGACCTAGGAATGGCAAAGATTTTATGACAAAGACACCAAAAGCAATTGCAACAAAAGCAAAAATTGACAAATGGGATCTAATTGAACTTAAGAGCTTCCGCCCAGCAAAAGCTATCAACCAAGTAAACTGACACCCCACAGAATGGGAGAAAATATTTGCAAACTACACATCTGACAAAGGTCTAATATCCAGCATCTATAAGGAACTTAAAGAAATTTACAAGAGAAAAACAACCCATTGAAAAGTGGGCAAAGGACATGAACAGACACTTTCTTAAAAGAAGGCATACATGTGGCCGAGAAGCATATTTTAAAAAGCTCAACATCACTGATTGTTAGAGAAATGCAAATCAAAACCACAATGAGATACCATCTCACACCAGTCAGAATGACTATTATTAAAAAGTCAAAAAATAACAGATGCTGGCAAGGTCACGGAGAAAAAGGAATCCTTATACACTGTTGGTGGGAGTGTAAATTAGTTCAACCATTGTGGAAAGCAGTATGGCTATTCCTTAAAGAGCTAAAAGCAGAACTACCATTTAATCCAGCAATCCCATTACTGGGTATATACTACCCAAAGGAATACAAATCATTCTACCATAAAGACACATGCATGTGAATGTTCACTGCAGCACTATTCACAATGGCAAGGACACAGAATCAATCTAAATGCCCATCAATGACAGACTGGATAAAAATTTGTGGTACATATACACCACGGAATATTATGCAGCCATAAAAAAGAATGAGATCATGTATTTTTTGGGAACGTAGATGGAGCTGAAGGCTATGATCCTAGCAAACTAACACAGGAACAGAAAACCAAATACCACATGTTCTCACTTATAAGTGGGAGCTAAATGATAAGAATTTATTAACACAAAGAAGGAAACAACAGACACTGGAGTCTACTTTGAGGGGGGATGGTGGGAGGATGGGGAGGAGCAGAAAAAATAACTATTGGGTACAGAGCTTAATACCTGGGTGATGTAGTAATAGGTACAACAAACCCCCGTGACACATGTTTATCTATGTAACAAATCTTCACATGTAGCCCCAAATCTAAAACAATTTTTTAAAAAGTCATGCTGGAAAAGTAGGGTGGAAGGGAGTTTCAAGGAAAAGCAACAGCTAGGTCCCAGAAGTCAGAGGGGCACTGAGAGCCAGGGAACTGCCAGTAGTCAGGTGTGGCTGGGGCATACGGTGTCTGCAAGGTGATCAGAGAGCTAGACAAGCCAGATTATAAAAGGCTGTGATAGCCCAGCTGTGGAGGTAGAGCTTTATCTCAGAGACTTTGTTTTTCTTTCTTTTTTTTGAGACGGAGTCTCGCTCTGTCGCCCAGGCTGGATGCAGTGGCGCGATCTCGGCTCACTGCAAGCTCCGCCTCCCAGGTTCACACCATTCTCCTGCCTCAGTCTCCCGAGTAGCTGGGACTACAGTCACCCGCCACCACACCCGGCTAATTTTTTTTGTATTTTTTTAGTAGAGACGGGGTTTCACCGTGTTAGCCAGGATGGTCTCGATCTCCTGACCTCAGCCTCCCAAAGTGCTGGGATTACAGGCATGAGCCACCACACCTGGCATCTCAGAGACTTTGATCATGACCAAAAGGATAAAATTCTGGAAGAGAAGGGATGGAAAGGATGAGGATGAAGCTGGAAAATGTGGGGGCTGAATAATTTAGAGTCTTGGAGAAGAATTTATTCTGAGTAAACTGAAAAGCCATTGAAAGCTGTATGCAGTGGGGTGACATGGTGATATTTATAATATAAAGTCTCATTGGAGAGACAGAACATAGGCACAAGATGATAAAGGGAGTGGGGAAGAGAGGAACCAGCACGAGTTAACACCTACTGTGTGTCTGGCATGAATCTCAACAGTTTACACACATTATATCGTTTAATCCTCACCTCTGGCAAATAGGAATCATTATTATTCCCCATCTTAGAGACTGAAAAGCTATGTAAATACAATCAGAAGTAGGAAGAGAATGAAAGCTAATAAAAAGTGACTAGATTTAACTGTGCTTAAACAGTGCTTCAGGACCTTGGAGAGAGCTGTATCCTCTTGTGGCAAAAGCCAGAACCTAAGTTAAAGACTAGCTGACAGGGTTAAAAAAAGCCTCATGAATGTTTAAGTCAGATTTCAAAGGGCAGCTAAGATGGTTACAGGAGGAGGGGATCTTATTCTTCTCTCTCTTTCTCATACAACCTTGTAGGCGCCAAGAAGACAGAGGTATCCAGAAGTTCCGTGCTTTTGTCCTTGTCTCAAATTTTCAAAAGGACATAGCAAAAATGAGACATCACATATCTGTAGTAAAAGGAGATGCAGAAGAAACTGTAGACCACTGGTAAATACACTAAGAACCACATAAGATGGTCCCTGGAAGAGGACAGGGTGTTGTTATTACAAGATCACTATTGATTCCACTGTCCTTCAAAGCATAAACAGGCATTACTCCAAAAGTGTCACTGGCCACCAATAGGATCCCCCACCCCCCAGACACACTAAATCCAGAGCACAATCAGGCCCAAAACTCCTGGTTTCTGAAATCACAGATAATCCAGCCCATTGTTTTCTCCATATTTACCTGCTGTTTGATTCAGACTTGCAAATAAGGACAACCTTGCCAGGCCCTGTGGGACAGGCAGATGAGGCATATCAACCTGAAAATTTCTACAGATTCTGAGGTCTATGGGGTGATCACTGCATCCCCCCAAGTAACATAATCCCTAAAAAATGCAAAATCAGGCAGTCATATCCTAGAAACACTGTGCCACAGCATAAGGGTGATGATAAGTAACAACAAAAAAAGCAACATGAATTGAGTGATTACTGGATGGCAGTCACTACATAAGCAATTTTCATAAATTGTCTATTTTATCCCCCCCAACAAAATAATACATATTAACCCCCATTTCACAAACAAGGAAACAGAGACTCAGAGGGGTAAATTCACTTGTCCAAGGTCACACCATCAGTTAACTGGTGAATTTAAGATTCAAACTCCTGTCTAACCTCAGTCTGTATGCTCATTTGCAATACAGAATTGGAATCTACTGAACTGTGGTGTCCTGAACCCCATCCTAGCAGGGTGAATACATTAATATTTAAGAGTAAGATGAGAAAGTAAAAAATGTACCCAGAATCCCTTCCATGAGTTTTATAATGTGAAACAGGAACTTACGAGCAGGTTCCTGGAGTCTTTGCAGAGTTGTTGGAACTTCTACACCTCCTCACATCCCAGAACATCACTTTCTCACAAGCAATGTCTGGCCCTGAAGATACTTGAGTCTTCTAAGAGGGACCCTCTTATGAAAGGGAGTAAAGTGTCTTCTGCAAACCCTCTTCCCTCTGTGGGAGGGAAGTTGGGAGGAGGAGGAAGGGTGTTATGATCTAACTCACATAAAGGTATTACAGAAGGAAATTAATGCTGGTCCTCCCACAGTGAGATTCAGCCCACAAATCTAATGGTGGAATTTTTGTCATTATTATGGGGGAAGTAATTGCCCTCCATAGTAATGTTAAAATCAAGTCAAACAAACCACAGCCTAGTAAGGATGATGCTGAGTTGTAGTTGTTCATGCATCCAATTACTCATTCAGTCTTTCAAATGATAGTTATTGAGCACCTACTATGAGTTAGGCAGTATTCTAGCAGTCTGAATACTGAATAACTCAGACAAGTTTCCTCTTCTCCTCAACGAGACTTTATTCTAAACAAGGAGGCAGGAATCAATATAATAAATATATATCCTAGAATATAAAGCAGTATGAGAAGCCCAAAACATAAAATGGATGATCAACTTCATCTTCAAAATTTTCCACAATGGGCACATATATAGCAAGGGGTGAGGGAGGTTTTAAGAGATCTACCAGCCTTAAGACCTGATCACATCTGAACCATCTCCTTAGGTTAGACCTAAGGTAGATGAGACCAAGTAGGTTCTTCAAGGATGGATTCCAAAACTACTCTCACATTCACATAACACTGAAATACACAAAACTTTGACCCAACCTTGCTCATTAATCAAAGAGATAGAAAATACACACACACCATCTTGTGTGTGAGAGCATCCTGCATCCTAGTAGACATCCCACAGATGTGTGTACATCCACTCCGACCTGATTAACCCTCAGAAGTTTCAGATCCCAAAGTCCATTTCTTTCTTCTAACATTTCACATTGTCTGATAGAAAAATTACAAATACATCCCTTGAAATCGTACCTTTGTTTTATTTTTTAATGAAATGCAAGTCATTCTCCATCTTTTCCTATACCTAAAAGTAAAGAAGTGCCTGATCTGTGGGTCACAGAGGAAAGGTCCCTAGATAAAGAATCCTGCTGCCCTGGAGACATCACAGAGAGCAGAAAGAGAAAGTGCAGGTGGATGGCCAGAGGTGCTCAGATCTTCCAGCAGCTGCCTAACTTGCCCTCTCCTTTTGGAATTGAAGGTACTTTGATCTGTTGTCCAAACTGCCAGAGGATCTAAAGAACTTCCGCCCCGCCAAAAAGATCCTGGTGAAACTGCAGAAGTTTGGAGAAAACCTGGACTTGCGGATTCGACCCCATGTCCTCCTGAAGGTGCTGCGGGATCTGAGGATTTGGGAACTGTGCTCCCCTGACATCGCTGTGGCTATTGAGGTAAACACCACCTCCTTCCCCTCCACAGTGTTTCAGGTGTCCTCATTCAATCACCTCTCAACATTCAGGCACTGTTTAAGTGCTGGGGACACAAAGGCCCCTCATTTATGGAGCTCATATTCTAATAGTAGAGGGATTGTCCCATTACCTGGTTACCCAACTCCAATTGCAAGGGACATTATATTCTATATAAATGGTACCCCCTGGAAACTCAGAGGCTTTGGGGTGGCATAAAAAATGGGCAGTAATAAGGAGTCCTTTATCTTGCTACTAAAAGTGTAGTCCATGGATCAGCAGCATGGACCTCACCTGGGTGCTTGTTAGAAATGCAGAATTGCAGGTTTCAAGTCAATCTGCCAACTCCAAGTTTACATTTTAATGGGATTCCGGGTGTCTATGCACGATATAGTTTGAGGAGCCCCGTATGTAAGTTAGAAGGGATCTACCTTAACTCAGGCAACTGGAAAGGTGAATTTAAGACGGCACCATGAAGAGAAAGGGAAAGAGCAGATGAAGAAGAGAAGACAGTGTGTGCAAAGATCCCAAAGCAGCACATGACTTGTTGGAAGAACTCACTGGCAGTCAGTGAGTGTGAAAGGAAGCAGGCAAGGAGTGCATAGTTCCCAGGGGATTGGAGAGGTCAATCTGTGCAGACCTTTGAAGGTCAAGATAAAAATTTAGGAGCCACTAAACAGTTTTCCATAGTCATTCACCACCATCACCAGAAGAAGTTCCTGGTGCTTTGTCAAAATGCATCAGCAATACAAGGACTCCACAGTAAGGTGTTAGCAGAGGTTAATGAAGTCACTTCTTTAATTTTATCAGATGGCATATGTGCATTTTAACAGGGCCTTCAATGCCTCCCTCCTGGTAAAGAAGTGACTCAAAAGGTCAAATTCCCAGGCCTTGACAGGCTATGGAGCGTTTGACATTTTCATACCAGGCAGGCCCTTCCACAGAATCACCTGGGTGTGTTAATGAGGGCAAGGTTAGGGGTGGAAGGAGGGGGATGACCTTGTAGACAAATTCAAATGCCAAGACTCTACTCCCCCTGACCTGTGAGGCTCCTTCAGGAAAGATTCTAGCAGGTTAGGCCAAAATTAACTCTAGGGCACTTCCACCTTCTACTTACCAGTTATGGGGTCCAACTTCCACTTGAAGTTATGGAGGACTTGGAAAAGCTAGTCCCTGCATGGGTAAGAAGAGGGAGTACTAGGGGCTCCTCTTTTATTTGAGGTGAGTTCTCAGCCCTGACTAATAAAATTTAGCAAGCTCTTTTCCTAGTGAGAACATCACAGAACTTATTATTATTATTATAATACTGTAAGTTCTGGGATACATGTGTATAACATGAAGGTTTGTTACATAGGTATACATGTGTCATGGTGGTTTTCTGCACTCATCAACCTGTCATCTACATTAGGTATTTCTCCTAATGCTATCCCTCCCCTAGCCCCCCATCCCCTGACAAGCCTCAGCTTGTGATGTTCCCCTTCCTGTGTCCATATGTTCTCATTGTTCAACTCCCACTTATGAGTGAGAACATGTGTTTGGTTTTCTGTTCCTGTGTTAATTTGCTGAGAATGATGATTTCCAACTTCATCTATGTCCTTGCAAAGGATATGAACTCATCCTTTTTTTATGGCTGCATAGCATTCCATGGTGTATATGTGCAACATTTTCTTTATCCAGTGTATAACTGATGGGCATTTGGGTTGGTTCCACGTCTTTGCTATTGTGAATAGTGATGCAGTAAACATATGTGTACATGTGTCTTTATAGTAGAAAAATTTATAATCCTTTGGTTATTCGTCCAGTAATGGGATTGCTGGATCAAATGGTATTTCTGGTTCTAGATCCTTGAGGAATCACCACACTGTCTTGCACAATGGTTGAACTAATTTACACTCCCATCAACAGTGTAAAAACATTCCTATTTCTCCACATCCTCTCCAGCATTTGTTTCCTGACTTTTTAATGATCGCCATTCTAACTGGCATGAGATGGTATCTCATTGTGGTTTTGATTTGCAATTCTCTAATGACCAGTGAGGATGAGCTTTTTTTCATTTGTTTGTTGGCTGCATAAATGTCTTCTTTTGAGAAGTGTCTATTCATATCCTTCATCTACTTTTTGATGGGGTTGTTTATTTTTTTCTTGTAAATTTGTTTAAGTTCCTTGTAGATTCTAGATATTATCCCTTTGTCAGATGGGTAGATTGCAAAAATTTTCTCCCATTCTGTAGGTTGCCTGTTCACTATGATGGTAGTTTCTTTTGCTATGCAGAAGCTCTTTAGTTTAATCAGATCCCACTTGTCTATTTTGGCTTTTGCTGCCATTACTTTTTGTGTTTTAGTCATGAAGTCTTTGCCCATGCCTATATCCTGAATGGTACTGCCTAGGTTTTCTTCTAGGGATTTTATGGTTTTAGGTCTAGCATTTAAGTCTTTAATACATCTTGAATTAATTTTTGTATAAGGTGTAAGGAAGGGATCCAGTTTCAGCTTTCTACCTAAGACTAGCCAGTTTTCCCATCACCATTTATTAAACAGGGAATCTTTTCCCCATTGCTTGTTTTTGTCAGGTTTGTCAAAGATCAGATGGTTGTAGATGTGTGGTGTTATTTCTGAGGCCTCTGTTCTGTTCCATTGGTCTATAATTCTGTTTTGGTACCAGTAACATGCAGTTTTGATTACTGTAGCCTTGTAGTATAGTTTGAAGTCAGGTAGTGTGATGCCTCCAGCTTTGTTCTTTTTGCTTAGGATTGACTTGACAATGTGGGCTCTTTTTTGGTTCCATATGAATTTTAAAGTAGTTTTTTTTCCAATTTTGTGAAGAAAGTCATTGGTAGCTTGATGGGGATAGCATTGAATCGATAAATTACCTTGGGCAGTATGGCCATTTTCACGATATTGATTCTTCCTATCCATGAGCATGGAATGTTTTTCCATTTGTTTGTGTCCTCTTTTATTTCGTTGGGCAGTGGTTTGTAGTTCTCCTTGAAGAGGTCCTTCACATCCCTTGTAAGTTGGTTTCCTAGGTATTTTATTCTCTTTGTAGCAATTGTGAATGGGAGTTCACTCATGATTTGGCTCTCTGTCTGTTATTGGTGTATAGGAATGCTTGTGATTTTCCACATTGATTTTGTATCCCGAGACTTTGCTGAAATTGCTAATCAGCTTAAGGAGATTTTGGGCTGAGACAATGGGGTTTTCTAAATATACAATCATGTCATCTGCAAACAGGGACATTTTGACTTCCTCTTTTCCTAATTGAATACCCTTTCTTTCTTTCTCCTGCCTGATTGCCCTGGCCAGAACTTCCAACAGTATGTTGAATAGGAGTGGTGAGAGATGGCATCCCTGTCTTGTGACAGTTTTCAAAGGGAATGCTTCCCGTTTTTGCCCATTCAGTATGATATTGGCCGTGGGTTTGTCATAAATAGCTCTCATTATTTTGAGATATATTCCATCAATACATAGTTTATTGAGAGTTTTTAGCATGAAGGGCTGTTGAATTTTGTCAAAGGCCTTTTCTGCATCTATTGAGATAATCATGTGGTTTTTGTCAATGGTTCTGTTTATGTGATGGATTACATTTATTGATTTGCATATGTTGAACCAGCCTTGCATCCCAGGGATGAAGCCGACTTGATCGTGGTGGATAAGCTTTTGAATTTGCTGCTGGATTCAGTTTGCCAGTATTTTATTGAGGACTTTCACATTGATGTTCGCCAGGGATATTGGTCTAAAAATTCCCTTTTTTTGTTGTGTCTGTCAGGCTTTGGTATCAGGATGATGTTGGCCTCATAAAATGAGTTAGGGAGGATTCCCTCTTTTTCTATTGATTGGAATAGTTTCAGAAGGAATGGTACCAGCTCCTCTTTGTGCCTCTGGTAGAATTTGGCTGTGGATCCGTCTGGTCCTGGACTTTTTTTGGTTGGTAGGCTATCAATTACTGCCTCAATTTCAGAGCCTGTTATCAGTCTATTCAGATTCAATTTCTTCCTGGTTTAGTGTTGACAGGGTGTATGTGTCCAGGAATTTATCCATTTCTTCTAGATCTTCTAGTTTATTTGCATAGAGGTGTTTATAGTATTCTCTGATGGTAGTTTGTATTTCTGTGGGATCGGTGGTGATGTTCCCTTTATCATTTTTTATTGGGTCTATTTGATTCTTCTCTCTTTTCTTATTAGTCTTGCTAGCGGTCTATCAATTTTGTTGATCTTTTCAAAAAACCAGCTCCTGGATTCATTGATTTTTTGAAGATTTTTTTGTGTCTCTATCTCCTTCAGTTCTGCTCTAATCTTAGTTATTTCTTGTCTTCTGCTAGCTTTTGAATTTGTTTTCTCTTACTTCTCTAGTTCTTTTCATTGTGATGTTAGGGTGTTGATTTTAGATCTTTCCTGCTTTCTCTTGTGGGCATTTAGTGCTATAAATTTCCCTCTACATACTGCTTTAAATGTGTCCCAGAGATTCTGGTGCATTGTGTCTTTGTTTTCATTGGTTTCAAAGAACATCTTTATCTCTGCCTTCATTTCGTTATGTACCCAGTAGTCATTCAGGAGCAAGATGTTCAGTTTCCATGTAGTTGTGCAGTTTTGAGTGAGTTTCTTAATCCTGAGTTCTAATTTGATTGCACTGTGGTCTGAGAGACAGTTTGTTGTGATTTTTATTCTTTTACATTTTCTGAGGAGTGCTTTACTTCCAACTATGTGGTCAGTTTTGGAATAAGTGCGATGTGGTGCTAAGAAGAATGTCTATTCTGTTGATTTGGGGTGGAAAGTTCTGTAGATGTCTATTAGGTCTGCTTGGTGCAGAGCTGAGTTCCAGTCCCGGATATCCTTGTTAAACTTCTGTCTCCTTGATCTGTCTAATATTGACAGTGGGGTGTTAAAATCTCCCATTATTATTGTGTGGGAGTCTAAGTCTCTTTGTAGGTCTCCAAGACCTTGCTTTTTGAATCTGGGTGCTCCTGTATTCGGTGCATCTATATTTAAGATAGTTAGCTCTTCTTGTTGAATTGATCCCTTTACCATTATGTAATGGCCTTCTTTGTCTCTTTTGATCTTTGTTGATGTAAAGTCTGTTTTATCAGAGACTAGGATTGCAACCCCTCCTTTTTTTGCTTCCCATTTGCTTAATACATCTTCCTCCATCCCTTTATTTTGAGCCTTTGTGTGTCTCTGCATGTGAGATGGGTCTCCTGAATACAGCATAGTGATGGGTCTTGACTCTTTATCCAATTTGCCAGTCTGTGACTTTTAATTGGGGCATTTAGCCCATTTACATTTAAGGTTAATATTGCTATGTGTGAATTTGATCCTGTCATTATGATGTTAGCTGGTTATTTTGCCCGTTAGTTGATACAGTTTCTTCCTAGCATTGATGGTCTTTACAATTTAGCATGTTTTTGCAGTGGCTGGTACTGGTTGTTCCTTTTTATGTTTAGTGATTTCTTCAGGCACTGCTGTAAGGTAGGCCTGGTGGTGACAAAAATCTCTCAGCATTTGCTTGTCTGTAAAGGATTTTATTTCTCCTTCACTTATGAAGCTTAGTTTGGCTGGATATGAAATTCTGGGTTGAAAATCCTTTTCTTTAAGAATGTTGAATATTGGCCCCTACTCTCTTCTGGCTTGTAGAGTTTCTGCTGAGAGATCCACTGTTAGTCTGATGGGCTTCCCTTTGTGGGTAACCTGACCTTTCTGGCTGCCCTTAACATTTTTTCCTTCGTTTCAACCTTGGTAAATCTGACAATTCAGTGTCTTGGGGTTGCTCTTCTCGAGGAGTATCTTTGTGGTGTTCTCTGTATTTTGTGAATTTGAATGTTGGCCTGCCTTGCTAGGTTGGGGAAGTTCTCCTGGATAATATCCTGCAGAGTGTTTTCCAACTTGGTTCCATTCTCCCCATCACTTTCAGGTACACCAATCAAACATAGCTTTGGTCTTTTCACATAGTCCCATATTTCTTGGAGGCTTTGTTTGTTTATTTTTACTCTTGTTTCTCCAAACTTCTCTTCTCACTGCATTTCATTAATTTGATCTTCAACCACTGATACCCTTTCTTCCACTTGATTGAATCAGCTATTGAAGCTTGTGAATTCTTCACGTAGTTCTTCTGCCTTGGTTTTCAACTCCGTCAGGTCATTTAAGGTCTTCTCTTCACTGTTTATTCTAGTTCGCCATTCGTCTAATCTTTTTTTAAGGTTTTTAGCTTCCTTGCAATGGGTTCAAACATCCTCCTTTAGCTTGGAGAAGTTTGTTATTACCGACCTTCTGAAGCCTACTTCTGTCAGCTCGTCAAAGTCATTCTCCATCCAGCTTTGTTCCATTGCTGGCAAGAAGTTGCGATCCTTTGGAGGAGAAGAGGTGCTCCAGTTTTTAGAATTTTCAGCTTTTCTGCTCTGGTTTCTCCGAAATGCAGAAATCACCTGTCTTCTGCATCGATCATGCTGGGAGCTCCAGACTGGAGCTGTTCCTATTCAGCCATCTTGGAACAGACTCCTAAACTGGTTATTCTAGTTAGCAATTCCTCTAACCTTTTTTAAAGGTTCTTAGCTTCCTTGCATTGGGTTAGAACACGCTCCTTTAGCTCAGAGGAGTTTGTTATCACCCATCTTCTGAAGCCTACTTCTGTCAATTTGTCAAACTCATTCTCTGCCCAGTTTTGTTCCCTTGCTGGTGAGGAGTTGTGATCCTTTGGAGGAGAAGCAGCATTCTGGTTTTGGGAATTTTCAGCCTTTTTGTGCTGGTTTTTCCTCATCTTCATGGATTTATCTGCTTTTGGTCTCTGATGTTGGTGACCGTCAAATGGGTTTTTTGTGTGGATGTCCTTTTTGTTGATGTTGATGCTATTCCTTTCTGTTTGTTAGTTTTCCTTCTAACAGTCAGCCCCCTCTGCTGCAGGTCTGCTGGAGTTTGCTGGAGGTCCACTCCAGACCCTGTTTTCCTGGTATCACCAGTGGAGGCTGCAGAACAGCAAAGATTGCTGCCTGTTCCTTCCTCTGGAAGCTTCATCCCAGAGGGGCACCAGCCTGATGCCAGCCAGAGCTCTCCTGTATGAGATGTCTGTCGACCCCTGCTGGGAGGTGTCTCCCAGTCAGGAGACATGGGGGTCAGGGACCCACTTGAGGTGGTCTGTCCTTTAGCAGAGCTTGAGCGCTGTGCTGGGAGATCCACTGCTCTCTTCAGAGCCAGCAGGCAGGAACATTTAAGTCTGCTGAAGCTGCACCCACAACCACCCCTTCTCCCAGGTGCTCTGTCCCAGGGAGATGGGAGTTTTATCTATAAGCCCCTGACTGGGGCTGCTGCCTTTCTTTCAGAGATGCCCTGCCCAGAAAGGAGGAATCTAGAGAGGCAGTTCGGCTACAGTGGCTTTGCTGCGGGCTCTGCCCAGTTTGAACTTTCCGGTGGCTTTATTTACACCGTGAGGGGAAAACTGCCTACCCAAGCCTCTGTAATGGCGGACGTCCCTCCCCCCCACCAAATTCCAACATCCCAGGTTAACTTCAGACTGCTGTGCTGGTAGTGGGAATTTCAAGCCAGTGGATCTTAGTTTGCTGGGCTCCGTGGAAGTGGGGTCCAGTGAGCTAGACCACTTGGCTCCCTGGCTTCAGCCCCCTTTCCAGGGGAGTGGCAGTTCTCTCTCACTGGCATTCCAGGTGCCACTGGGGTATGAGAAAAAAACTCCTGCAGCTAGCTTGGTGTCTGCCCAAATGGCCACCCGGTTTTGTGCTTAAAACCCAGGGTCCTGGTTGTGTAGGCACCCGAGGGAATCTCCTGGTCTGCGGGTTGCAGAGACCATGGGAAAAGCGTAGTATCTGGGCCAGAATGCACTGCTCCTCATAGCACAGTCCCTCACGGCTTCCCTTGGCTAGGGGAGAGAATTATCTGACCCTTTGTGCTTCCTGGGTGAGGCAATGCCCCACCCTGCTTCAGCTTGCCCTCTGTGCTGCACCCACTGTCTAACCAGTCCCAATGAGATAAGCCAGGTACCTCAGCTGGAGATGCAGAAATCACCCACCTTCTGTGTTGATCTGGCTGGGAGCTGCAGACTGGAGCTGTTCCTATTCAGCCGTCTTGCTAGCCACCCAACATCACAGAATTTCTAATAACCTGGATGTGGGGGTCTACATGAAACTCTTAGGCCTTTTGTGTGTCTTAAACCCTTTCCAGGAAAGCAAGCCCATAGCTGTCATCAATTCTGAAAGGGATTTACAAACCAAAAATGTTTTTTTTGTTTTTTTTTTTTTTTTGAGTCTCACTCTGTCGCCCAGGCTGGAGTGCAGTGGTGCAATCTCGGCTCACTGCAAGCTCCGCCTCCCGGGTTCACGCCATTCTCCTGCCTCAGCCTCTCCGAGTAGCTGGGACTACAGGCGCCGCCACCACGCCCGGCTAATTTTTTGTATTTTTAGTAGAGACGGGGTTTCACCGTGGTCTTGATCTCCTGACCTCGTGATCCGCCCGCCTCGGCCTCCCAAAGTGCTGGGATTACAAGTGTGAGCCACCACGCCCAGCCAACAAACCAAAAATGTTTAAAGACAAATGATTGTTTGAAAAGATATTAAGGAGTAGAAAAGAAAGAAAAATGCAGATAGCTGGGACTTCCTGTCCTCCCCAAATTTCCTTGCATCAACAGCAACAAGAAGGGGCTTAACATTAGCCTGCTAAGCTAGGAAGCTGGAAAGGGGTCCTCTTCACCAAAGAACCACCCCAATCTGATGCTCCAAGATTATGAATGCCTGAATGGTATTCCTGGGGCCACCAGTCTCAATCACAAATCTTCCAGGATCTTGAGGGGAGGGAGAGAAGGTGGAGTCTACTTTTCAGACCAAATTCTGAGATTCCCACTATGTCTACCTCACAGTTTGTACGAGAACACATCATCCGTATGCCTCAAGAGGATTACATCAGCTGGCTGCAGAGTCGGATCAACATACCCATCGGGCCCTACAGTGCCCTGAGGTAGGCTGGGCCTGGGTTGACCAGCTGTCTCAGTGGAGGAGTGTTTGCCTATATCATGTTCCTGTATCCTGCCTGTGTTCCTGCCTCCTGACTACCCTCATGGATGCTCTTTATGGATGACCCTTTACAGTAGGGTCATCTGGAGACTGACTTCCAGCAACATTTTTAGAGGGGGATGGTCCCAGGTGGCCCTCCCCTCAATTCCACACCTCAGACCCAACCTACCAGTCTCTGTTCTTCAATGATCCAGCCTGACTCTACCTACTTCCTCTTCGGATTCCTTCACCCTATTTACCTTCCTCAAATACTGGAGAATAAAATTGAACTGAATGTTTGATGTCTGTCTGGGAAAGAGCTGGGGCCGTGGAATTCAGGTGTGGTATTTAGATCCTAATAACAACAGTTACCATTTATTGAGCTTCTGTTATGCAATAGATCCAGTGCTGAGTGCTTTACCTAGATAATATTATTTCAGTCTCATGATAACTTGGTTAAGTAGGAACTGAATTAACTTAATTTCACACTGATTAAACTACAGCATATTTCTCAATATTATATATATTGCTTTGGATGGATGATTGGGTGGGTGGGTGGGTGGGTGGATGGATGGGCAGATGGGTGGATGGGTGTGTGGGCAGATGTATGTATGTATGTATGTATGTGTGGATGGATGGATGGATGGATGGTTTGTATAGTTGCATGGTTGGATGGTTGCCTGGTTGGATGGATGGATGGATGGATGGATGGATGGATGGATGGATGGATGGATAGATGGATGGATAGATGGACAGATGGCACATTCCCCAACAAGGCAATGGTATGCAAAAAAATTTTAGCCTTGAATCCTCGTATATTTTCTGTTGGTCTTAATTATAGAAGGAAGCTTATCTTCTGTCATCTCAAAATGTGTGTAGACTCATAACCTCTTCTCTCATATCGGTCTTATGCTCACCTACATTCTCACTAAGTTATAGGAACTGTAGGCATTTTAACTCCCTTAGTGATGGCCACGCTGAATTAACAATTGGACGACTGGACTTGATTTGCTCTTGTGCCTGGATTATCAGAGCATTTATGTAGACTAGGCTTGAATCTCTCCGTCTGGCAACCTAAAAGTGGGGAGGAGAGTTAAATTCGAATTATTCTTTAGTCTAAGCAATTTCACACTCATACATTCACCTATTCAGTCATTTATTCATTCAATGAATATTTATTGAGAGCCCAATATGCACCAACCAAGTTCTAGGTGTTAAGGATACAGCAATGAACAAGGCAGACAAGGTCTCTGTTCTCAGGGAGTTTGTCATTTTTTAAAATTTCTTCTTTTTTGACACATGGTCCAAGATGAGATCATGGAGTTCACATAAAAACAGAGAAGTCAATAAAATGCGACAGGGAGGCAGAGGCATTATGTAACATCCCATGTCCCTCCACAGAGATACCCTATGTTTAACAGTAAACCTTGAAAAGCTATTTGGGGTGCAAATGTAAGATACACTCTACAGAGAAACTATGAAATTAAGATACCCTACAGGTCTGTGTATTAAATAGGAATTTGAGTGAGGGAGGAGCAGAAAAGAAAGAGGGAGCAGCTAATAAAGAAGAAGAAAAAGGACAAAGGAGGTAGAGGAGGAAAAGGGAGCTGAGTAACAGGAGAGTGAGAAGGGACTTCAGGAGAAAATCAATTGGGGGGAAAAAACAGGGCAGGGCTGGCTGGTGGATCCCTAAGAACTACAATGCAAACCAACCCTCTTCATCCCTCTGGACCTTTAGTAGTTTCGGTTACATACCCAACTGTCTTCTGTGAGCAATGCTTTGAAGAAATAAAGAAAAGGTGCTGTGTTCTATATCTGGGTTGCTGGCGGCAAAAAAAAGGCCTTGAAGTACTCAGACCCTTAAGAAAATAAAGAGTTCAGGGCCTGGCACGGTGGCTCAGGCCTGTAATGCCAGTGTTTTGGGAGGCCAAAGTGAGAGAATCCTTCGAGGCCAGGAATTCAACACCAGCCTGGGCAACATAGTGAGACACCATTTCTACAGAATATAATTGTTCTTAAAGTTAGCTGGTGGAGTTCGAGACCAGCCTGGCCAATATGGTGAAACCCTGTCTCTACTAAAAATATAAATAATTAGCCAGGCATGGTGGCACACCCCTGTAGTCCCAGCTACTCAGGAGGCTGAGGCAGGAGAATCGCTTGAACCCGGAGGTGGAGGTTGCAGTGAGCCAAGATTGCACCACTGTACTCCGGCCTGGGCGACAAAACGAGACTCCATCTCAAAAAAAAAAAAAAAAAATTAGCTGGTGGCACCACCTGTAGTCCCAGCTACTCAGAAGGCTGAGGCAGGAACATCCCTTGAGCCCAGGAGGTCAAGACTGCAGTGAGCCGTGATTATGCCACTGTACCCCAGCCTGAGCAACAGAGCGAGATCCTGTCTCAAAAATAAAAGAGTATAGTAGGAACAGGAAGTCAAAGTTAGGGAGACTACTATTACATGAGCGCTCTACGTTTGTAGAAATCTTAAATGGACATTTGGCTTCTCACTAGACATGGGACAGGAACCCAGCCAAATTGATATATATCTCAAATGTCAGGTGACCATCACAGCTGACATTTAATTACACAAGATAACCAGTGCAATGGTGTCAAATTAAAGCAAGCACAAAAAGATCCCAGTGGACACGAGGGAGGGGAGCACTAACTCATACCTGAGATGTCAGGAAAGGCTTTGAGAAGAGGTGATTGATACCTGTAAGTTGAGCTAGAATTAGCCAAAGAGAGATGGGTGGGCAGATAAGGAGGGAAGAAAGAATGTTCCAGGCAAAAGGAACAGCACGTGCAAAGGCCGAGAGGCAAAAAAGAAGCTTAATTTGTCATTTGAGGACCTAAACGTAAGTCCAGCTGGGCCATATTTCGAATTGGGAGTGCAGGACAGAGAAAGGGAGGAGGGGGGTTGGGGAAGGAAGTAGAAGCCAGATCTTTCAGATGCCTTATAAGCCATGTTAGGAAGTTTGGGCTTTATCTGCCTGGAAATAGGAATCCATGGAAGGATTTTGAGGAAGGGAATAATTGCACTTGCTTTCAAGGGAGAAAAATGGCACTCACAAGGAACAAGGAGCTAAGATGAGGCTGTGGCGATGATTGTGGGGAGAACAGTGGTGGTGGAGACGGGGTGAAGACGCTCATTGGAAAGATATTTAAACAGAAGAATCAACAGAACTTGGTGTGACAGATTATAAGTAAGGGGTGGGAGGGCAGGAATATCAGGAATCACGAGTGGAAGGTGATGCCTTAAATGTACCAGTAGAACAGGAAGGAAAGAAATTCATAATGAGAAGGTGAGGAGTTATGTTTTAAGCATATTGAGTTGGAGACGCCTGAGGGACAGTCAGGTGGGGGGATGCATAACTCAGGAAAGGAGGCTGCACTGGAGACAGAAACATAGCAGCAACATCCCATAGGTCAAGATGGTCCAGGAAGAAATGAGAAGAGAGGCAGGAAGAGGAGAGGAGAGAGGGGGTCTTGAGGACAGAATAACAAAAAGCATCAAGAAGCCTACTCACAAAATAACATTTACTGACTGGACACAGTGGCTCAAGCTTGTGATCCCAGCATTTTGGGAGGCCGAGGTGGGCGGATCACCTAATGTCAGGAGTTCAAGACCAGCCTGACCAACATGGTGAAACCCAGTCTCTATTAAAAATACAAAAATTAGCCAGGTGTGGTAGTGCATGCCTGTAATCTCAGGTACTCAGGAGGCTGAGGCAGGAGAATCGCTTGAACCCGGGAGGTGGAGGTTACAGTGAGCCGAAATCATGGCATTGCACTCCAGCCTGGGTGACAGCATGAGACTCTGGCTCAAAGGAAAAAAAAAATTTTTTTTAAATAACATTTACTGAAGGGCTGCTTAGTTCCAGACCTCGTGCAAAATGCTTGGCATATATGATCTCATTCCATCTTCACAAGCCGCAAAGAAGGGCTCTTGTATCCTTCCTGTTTTGCAGATGATGAAATAGAGGCTCTGAGAAGTGTTTTGTACGCATGTCCAGCTGACTACGAACCCCCTCCCCATTCCTGCCCTCTGACCTCCAGCCCCGTCTGCTATGAAACAAGGAGGTCACGAGAGTTATTGCGCTTTTGGAATTGAGCTCGTCTAATGAGGAGGCTTTCATGAATTGTATTAGCTACATTTGTACTGTATTCCACTGTTTCCAGAGTGCCTTCTCCAGTATTATCTTATTCGATGCTCACAGCATCCCTCTGAGGTGGGCATTATTATAATCCCCATTTTGCGAAGAAGGATATCGAGACTTAAGATTGTCCAGTAGTCACATAGCAGGTAAGTGGCAGAGCCAAGTCTAAATTGAAGTCTGTCTGTCCCAATCAGGGGCAATCTGAAATTGGAAGACTCACTCAGCCCTCCCGCTTGGCAATTTCTGAGCCTGTTTCTCAGAGCTGTAGCTCCATCTAGTGGCCTTTATCAGTATTACTCTCCCACCCTGCCCTCCAGCAGAATGTCACTTTCCTGCCAAAAAAAGAAGACAAGTATTAAACAGCAGCAACAAGACCTCTTCTGCTTAGACAAAGAGTGTTTACTCAAACAAAGGAAGACCTTTTACTACTAAAATAGATTGGGGACCAGGACGAGGCAACACATCCCCTGCCAGCTTCCAGGTTCTAAGAAGAGCCACAGGAAGAAATTCTTTTGCTTGTTAGCCTCTCCATTGTAATCTTAATTGAGCACCTACTAGGTGTTGGGTCCCCAGGAGTCACTGTCCCACAGCTCTGACCAAGCCATCTAAGTGGTTAACATGAGAGCTTTTTAAACTATATGTGTGCTAGAGAAGCTTTTTTCTGTAAAGGACTGGATATTAAATATCTGTTGCATGTTCTTTTTATTTATATAGTCCTTTAAAGGTGTAAAAACTGTTTTTTTACACCTTTAAACTTTTAACTGTAAATCAGAGGTCACACAAAAAGAGATCACAGACCAGATTGGGGCCATCAGTCATCATTTGCTGACCCCGCTTGAGGATAAATTTAAGAGTGAAGAGGAATGTTCTAGTCTTCCCCAAAAAACAGAGACAGGGAGGGCTGGTGAACGTAATATGGTAAATATGTAGATGAACGGGGGGTTGGCACTACTCAGAATAGTTTTTGTCATTTTTGTGGAAAAGGAATGTATGCATAGGAGAAAAATCCTAGCAGTGCAAAAGGATATCCACTAAGTAGTGAGTATTCCTCCCCCTCCAACTCTCAGACCCCCATTCCAGTTTACAGAGGCACTCACACTATACCGAGTAACTTGTATTACTTTTCAGGGATATTATTTGCATGTATAAGCAAAATATTTTTAATTAATTAACTAAAATGAAGCATTTATTGTGTGCTTACCGTATACCATGCATTGTTCTAAGTACTTTGCATTCAATTATAGTTTATCCTCACAACAGCTCTATGAGGTAGATATCACTCTGACCCCCACTTTATTGTGGAGGAAACTGGTGTGTAGACAGCTGAGAAACCTGCCCAAAGCTACATAATTGGGGTAGGTAACCTTTTTTCTTTTTAACAGACATAGTGAGCTTAGTATACAAACTTCTGCATTAATTTGCTATGAAAGTGGTCATTTCACTTCCTATCTTCCTACTTTATATGAAGGAGGAAAGAGGCTGAAGGTTCACACCGGTGCATTAAAACCAATATCCACACTGTTGTCACCACCCTGCCTCAGCATTTCATTTAAAGGTTCGCAGGTAAGGGGGGACCTGGACCAAAAGCTATGACCAATTGTAAAGAACGATATCAAAATAAAAGCGCAAGCTAATGTTAAAACAACGCCTGCATCACTTCCTCTTTACCCAATACTGCTCATTTCAGTCCCTGAGCTTCACCTGCATGGCTGAGGTTGAGTGTCCTTCCCTGTTTTGGGATCTGGAGGTAGCCAGGGGAAGTCAGATAAAGATAATGTAGGGTAAGAATTTAATAAATATGAAACTTTTCTAAGTGCCTTATGCTAAGCACTATGTAATTCATATGCATTTGCTGGTTGATTCCTTGTAATTATCCTGTGAAGCTAGCATTATTATGCTTATTCACATTTACAGATGACAGAAAATTGAAGCTAAAGGCGGTGAAGTGGCTTGTCCAAGTCACATGCCTTCAAGCAATTAATCAAGAGTTCAAATCGTGGTCGTCTTGAAATTTTGCAATATTGTTTTAACCACATTACACTGCCTCTCTACTTAAAGGATCTTGTCTTGGGGTTCAAATTGGTCATCTTTTGGGGGGGGAATCAGAGCTCGAGCTTTAGTGATAATAAAATTTAGAAACCATTTACATTTTTGAAGGGCGTTCACATCCATTAGCACCATGTGATCTTCAAAGCAATCCTCTGAGATGTGCAAAGCAAATCTCACCCACATTTTGAAGACATGACACACCAAGTAATTTGAGATTTGGGCCTGGCTATTTAACTCTGTAGCTTTCTCCAACACACTACTCTGGGGCAAAGGAACCACACTAGTGAAAAGTGGAGAGGGGACAAATTCCTTTCTGGCCTAGTCTCAAAATAGCTCTGAATTTTTTGTTTGTTTGTTTACTTATTATCTGTCTTCCCAACTAGATTTAGCCTTCATGAGGGCAAGGACTACATCTGCTTTATTTGTTATTGTATTCCCAGAACTTCTCATAACATTTCTGGCATCAGCTGAATGGATGGATGGATGGATGGATGGATGGATGGATGGATGGATGGATGGATGGCATGGATGGATGGATGGATGGATGGATGGATGGATGGATGGATGCATGGATGCATGGATGGATGGATGCATGGATGGATGGATGGATGGATGGATGGATGGATGGATGGATGCATGGATGCATGGATGGACGGATGCATGGATGGATGGATGCATGGATGGATGAAAAGTTGAGTGGATAAATGGATGAATACTTGAGTGGATGGATGGATGGATGGATGGATGGATGGATGGATGGATGGATGACTGAGAGAAACTAAAAGAAGCCATCATCAGGGTTAGACTCATCAGGATTCCCCAGATCCCCACTGCCTTCTAGGAAATAGAGATGTCCAGGAGGCTGGC
Organism: Hylobates moloch; assembly: GCF_009828535.3. NCBI lineage: Eukaryota > Metazoa > Chordata > Mammalia > Primates > Hylobatidae > Hylobates > Hylobates moloch. Next base: position 13,328,133 of record NW_026652287.1, on the reverse strand, counting down.
TTAGATGTGAGACTGCCCATCCTGGCAAAGGTGGAGCCTGATAGTATAAGAAATAAGCTCACAGCTCAGTGTTCTAAGGCAAGGCCAGCACAAACAGTTCCCTCAATGACCCAACAGGTTGGCGAGAACAGAGCTGAGTCATTCCTTTGACCTTAGACTTTTAAAAGTAAAAAGTCTACTTTCAGAGCTTGGGGCAGGTTTTCTATTAAACATCACAGAGCTAGTCCCTTCCATCACATGCCTTAAGCCAGAAATACCCCCATCCTTTGTCCCAATTCACTTTTAATGTTCTGATGAAAAATCTCTCCCACTTGCCTATTGGGATTATATCTATCACCACGGATGCTATTCAACAGCCATTTCCCATTCTTCTTTTGCTAGGAGTCCTGATTTTGTTCAAGTGTCCACCCCTTCCCATGTGAATCAGGATAAATCTTGATTGGTCTAAATCTATATTGGTAATTCCATTCCCCAAGCTAGGGTTGATTTATAGGTGGTCATGTGACCCCAGGTTTGCAAGAGGAGGCTCCTGAGAAAGGTTTGTTTCTTCTTAAAAACAAACACAGAGGAGGCCAGGCATGGTGGCTCACGCAATCACTTAATCCCAGCACTTTGGGAGGCCAAGGCAGGTGGATCACCTGAGGTCAGGAGTTCAAGACCAGCCTGGCCAACCTGGTGAAACCCCATCTCTACTAAAAAATACAAAAACTAGCTGGGCGTGGTGGTGGGAGCCTGTAGTCTCAGCTACTCGGGAGGCTGAGGCAGGAGAATCACTTGAACCCGGGAGGCGGAGGTTGCAGTGAGCCAAGATCATGCCATTGCACTTCAGCCTGGGTGACAGAACAAGACTCCATCTCAAAAAAAAACACACACACACACAGAGCACAGAGGAAAACAGTCCTTTCCCGGAAGTTATCATGTCTTCACTAAATTGTGCAGGCACCTTGCTGCCAACAAGGGGTAGATTCAAGAGAATCACCTTGGTTGGAATATTTTGAAGTGAGTTGATACAACCTTCATTGCCCAAAGCAGTTGAGTCTGGGTTTTCTGCTGCTCGAAGCTGAAAATAGTCAGTTGCATAAACCAATAATAATATCATTCTCACGCCTCGCCCTTAACTAACATCTGCTCTTTTGATAGCTGTTTGAATGATAACTCCCTCGTCTGCAAATCTCAGAGAAAGCCTTTGACTCTTTCAAGCAAGATGTCATCATGCCAAAGAGAACCCAGATTTGTTATACTTGGGACTCCACAAAAAGGCTGCAGTGTGTCTTACAAATGGCAACATTAACTCTGCTAAAACCTTCCCAAAGATGTGAAACTCAGGGGTCACCAAGGAGCTGGGGGTAAGGCAGAGAACATATGACACAGTACAAAGCCCTTCACGAGGCAGAGACATCTTCATCCCCAAACTCAAAATAATCTAGGAACACGGGTGAAAATGAAAAACTGGTGACTGGGGAAGATTTTCAACATTCATTTTAAGGTGTTCACGGGAACAGGGGTGTGAAGGAGGTGAAGAATAGTTTATATTGATTAGATGGTAAGTCCTGGAGGTAACAAGTGGGAGAAGGGAGCTGAAAGAAGAAGGGCTACAGTTTGATGGGTGGAGGTAGGAAACTCATAGAGTGTTTGAGCCAGGTGAGACCTTGTCATCTACCTGAGCTTGCATATCATTGAGTACCTACAATGCTCCAGGCTATTCGAGAGATGCCAGAGGTATAAAGAGAGCCTGTGTCCTCCAAAGGTTAAACAGTGGTGTTATAGTGTGATGGTTAAAACAGAATGTTCAGGTGTCAGCCTGAGAAAGTTCAGATCCTAGTTGTGTTCCCATTGGCTGTATGACCTTAAGAGGTATCTTCACTTCTATATATCTCATCTGTAAAATGAGAACACCACTAAAGAGTCAATGAGATAGCCTGGGCCAGGCTTGGTGGCTCACGCCTGTAATCCCAACACTACGGGAGGCCAAGGTGGGCAGATCACTTGAGGTCAGGAGTTCGAGACCACCAGCCTGGCCAACATGGGGAAACCCCTCTCTACTAAAAATATAAAAATTAGCCAGGAGTGGTGGCAGGCACCTGTTATCCCAGCTACTCTGGAGGCTGAGGCAGAAGAATCACTTGAACCCGGGAGGCAGAGGTTGTAGTGAGCCAAGATCACACCACTGCACTCCCGCCTAGATGACAGAGTGAGACTCCATCTCAAAAAAAAAAAAAAAAATTCAGTGAGATAGGCTGTGTAAAGCATCCAGCTTACAGTAAAGACTCAATACACCTTTGCTATGACAACAATGGCAGAGAAAGATGGAGCACACAGAAAGCCACCACCCGAGTCTGGCAAGTCAAAAAAGGTACATCAGCCAATGTCTTTATATGCAAGCAATAGAATCTGATTCTGGCTAATTTAACTCTGAGTCTTTACATTACTGCCTCTGAAAACATAAAAATCTGATTGCAAAGCCTAAGTCATCTGATCATATCCTAGTTGACAAAAAAAGCTGAGAAAGCAAGTATCTGGATTTTTTGACTTTCATAATAGGAGAAATATTAATCTCATAGAGTGAAAGTTTCCCAAGAAAAGGAAAAGGACTCAGATGCTACTCACAAAAAAAACAAAAGTGTCCTCTAGAGAAGGCTTCCTAGAAGAAGTAACAGCTGAGTTGAAACCAATGCACATCCTACATTTACCAATGAAGAAACTGAGACACAGAGAGGTGGACTCTTCCAAAGTCACTAGCTTTGGGAGGAAAAGAAAGAAGGGCTTGGAATAGGGGACAGTAGGGTTCAGGAGGAGACCCCAAAGGAGACCTCTGATGGGCTGAGGAAGAGGCTGAAAGCCTTGGCCAGAGTTGATGTTGGGTCCAGAAGTGGTGGCAGCAGAGGAGACAGTGAATATTGGACAGTGTTAGTTTCCAGGCCTGGGAAGAAGTTGGGATCCAGCATAGAGGAGTGGCGTATCATAAGGAATTGGTTTGGTCTTTATCTCCAGTTTCTGGGAGGGAGCCTCTAAACCCTTAGAAGTTCCTGAGTGAGAAGAGTTTCTTTGTTATTCATGGTGGGCCCCACAGATCACCCCTGAGTTTATGCTAATGAGGTGATCCACAGTGGGTCCCTAGATAGTTTTTGGCTGGAAGCTGGTCATGCCAGAAAGACCAACAATGTGATTAGAGGGTTGGGGTTTTGAACCACGTTATATCCTTTCATCCTCCTGTGCTCTGGGGACAGGAGGAGGGTTGGAGACGGGGTTCAATCACATGGCCATTGATTCAACCAAGCATGTCTACATGATGAAGCCCTAATAAAAACTCTGAACATCTGACATTCCAGTGAGTTTCCCTATTCGATAATCATACATCAATATCCTGAAGACATGGAAATGCCACATCTTGGAACCTCCCACACTTCACTCTGTGTTACTCTTAATTTGGATCATTTTGATTTATATCCTTTATAATAAAATTGTAATCATCCATATCATATTTTGTCGAATTCTGTGGGTTGTTCTGTCTTATAAACAGATAAGAACTCAACAAAGTATGATATATATGATAGCGAATTAATGGACCAGACGGGCTAGTGGGAACCCTCAAATTGTAGCCAGCTGGTCAGAAGTATAGGTGGCCTGGACCACTATGAATGGTGTCTTAATTGAAGACATTCTTGTGTACCCTTAATCTGAAAGTTTTGACCTGCCTCCAGATAGTTGGCATCACAATTGCATAGCAAAATGAAAGCTGTAATTCAGGCAAAGGACTGTATCGTTCCAACCCTGTGGTTGAGCCTCTGTCAAGGAAAGTCCTCACTCAAAGGTGGAACACATGTGTAGCTTGTGTCTACCCACTCCCTCTTCTTTAGGCAGCAACCCCTTCCTCCTGACTCTCATTCATTGTGGATTGAGCAGTGCTTCAATCCAGTGCCAGGTGTGGGCATGTGACCAAGACCTGGATAATGCAAGCATGATATTTCCCTAATCATAGCAAATGGCTCAGGATGGACACCCAAAGTAATCCAATAAAGCTCAATTCCCGGACTTCTGTTGGAACTGGAAGAGAGAACAAGAGGCCCTCTTTCTTCTGGAACTGTTGACACTAAGGATAAAACAAGCCTACTGCTTCTGGGAACCAACACACAGAGAGAAATTGCCAACAAAGGGAGGAAAACAAAGCCAAGAAATGCAGCAAAAGAGAGATCAAATATTGGTCACATCATTCGGGCCCCTGGCTCTCTAGCCAGATCTTTGAACTTCTGGTTAGGTGGCTAACAGCTTCTCTTTCTGTGGAAGCCAGATTTAATTTGACTTCCTTCACTTGCCACAAACTGATTCCCAATTAATGCAGCAGGAGAAAGAAAAGAGATCTGTATGTAAGCATAGTCAAATTCTAGACACCTCTTCCTCTAAGAGGGCGAGTGAGGTCATAGAGAAAGGCACTGCTATGGGATGTATCATGCAGGTAATGCTAAGACGAAATCCTGAGTTAAATTCACAACATCAATCAACAGAAAAGGGAACGACTAAGAACACAGATGTTTTATCACTCCGTTTTACAGCAGGTGTGAAAGTGCCAATTTGGATTTAAAAGAGCATGAAACAAATGCAAGGTGAGGACTGTTATCAGAGCCAACCCTCATGTCTCTACCACTGTGAAAAGAGGCGCTGGGTAAGTAAATTTCCTAGCTCAATGGTCTTCAAAGTGGAAGGGTTGCACAAGATGATCCATTAGGGAGCAGAAAAAAATATTAGAACTTATATTTATAGCTATCTTAGCAAAAGTCTATTTGAAGTTTTACGAGTAGTTTGGGTGTGGATTGACCCTGGCACCCTCATTCAGTCTATACTGAGAAAGAGACCATGTGTCTGGTGTTAGGCAAGCCAAGAAACCCAGGAGAAGTTGGGCATTCCGCAATATGAAAGGGATAATAGTGGCATTCTTGTCTTCTCATCCCCAGTGTTACTTCTGATAAGCTTCTAATGCCTCTTCTTTAAATCTCCTAATATTAATTCTAGAGCATCAAGGGTACCTATGGATTGGCATTCCTCTCTCTGTACCCCGGTGATGCTCTCAGATACTGAAAGATTAGTTATCTTCCCTTGCATTAAATGACCCCAGGCAACTGATATCCTAATTAACCCTTCCTCTATCTCCTCCTTGGTTCTCTAGCTTCTCTCCCAACAAAAGTGAGTTTGCCAAGAGAAACAGTGCACCTAACTTGTGCATAAAAAACAACTTTACATAGACATTAAAAACATTTACATTTTTTTTAAACATGCAATTTCCAGTTTAATGGGAGTCAAATGGCCAAGTGCCTAAATCAAGGAGCATGAAATAATGCTCTGCAATGTTCTTTAGTTCACCCCACAAACTGGCTGTTTTGAGCACATTCTAAATATCTCTCTCTCCCTTTCTCCCCACCCCGACCCCATCATAAAAAAGAGAGCTGAGGCTTCAAGCGATCAAAGAAACAGATCATCCAGCCCAAACCATTTTTACTTGGGGTGACACAGAAACATTGCCATCCAAGTTTGCTAAAACAGCAGCTGGATCTCACTTGTCAAGCAGTTCCAACAGAGGAGGAAAGGGATACAAATTTACGAAGACAATAAATTTAACACCCTTTTCTCATTATACCAGCACTTGTAAGAGGATTGCATTACAGGTCTAGCAACTCTAGGGCATCTGAAATGCAGTCTCATTTACAAACATTTTATTTACACTTTATGATTTCATGAGCCACTGATTGCATAAGGCAGGCCAACTGGCCTCCTCCTCTCTTCTGCAATTTAATGCCATTTTACATTTGCAGAAAACTCACCAGTGAAGAACAGCAGATAGGTGAACAGGCTAGCCAGGAAGTGGGTCAGATGGTAATACATTTAGTCTTCTTTTCCTCTAGGGCTTCAGTTTCCCCATCTGTAAAATCAGAGAGCTAGATTATGAGGGTCCCAAATCTACATTTCTACCAAGACCAGGCAAGTAATACAAATTAATGGAGGGAATGGGGTCTAATATTATGTGTCGAATATTTGACAGGCACTGAGAGAGAAAGGTACTGGGAGCAGAAAGGGAGACAAGCCATGATCCTTGCTCTGGTGAAGCACTTGGCCTTGTGAAAGATGTGAGCACATAGGCAGCTACCAACAAATATGATAAAAGCTGCATTCAAGGTTCCATATGAATGCACAGGAGAGTTGGACTAATCCATCCCAGATGAATCCTTGAAGACTTTTTAAATAAATGAGAAGGCATTTGAGGGGAAGAGGAGTGTTGTAGGTGAAGAAGTGGAAAGAACAAGAGAACAGGAATGATCTTTCAGGTGGAGAAAACTGCCTGTGCAAAGTCACGGTGACCTGAAAAACAATTATGTATTTGGGGAGAAAAATGAAGTTTGATAGGGCCGGAAGGTCCCTACGTGAAGTTACGGAAAAATAGCCTAAAAGGGTAGGTTGGAAATAAATCACAAAGAACCTTGAGGAATTTGTCTTGAGAGTAATAGGAAGCCAGGGATATGTTCTAAACTGTTGAGAAAACTGGTGATATTTACATTTTAGAAAGTTTGCTCTGTCTGCAGTGTGGGGAATGGGTTAGAGCTGCACCATCCAATATGGCGGTCATTAGCCACGTGTGGCTATTGAGCACTGAACACATGGCCAGCCCAAATTGAGATGTGCTATGTAAAATAAAAATAAAATCTTAAGCCCCCTGCCCCACTGACAGAACAGACCCCCTCTTGGCCAAAGAGACCCCCAGAAAAACCTTAAAAACTGAGTTCACGGCCGTGATAAGAACCGGAGGTCCGACACACCTCATTATACCCCCTCTTTTGTGTAGTTTACACACAACTGACCAGTGTTAGTGTTAAAATAGAGATCACAAGACCGACAAAATGAACTCTTTGTAGCAATAAGATACTAAGTTATAAACAGGGCCTAAGGCCATGCCAGGAAAGGGTTAAATCACACACTCCTTCACTTAAAGAATAAACTATATTCTAACTGCCACAAGGTTTTTCTTTTTCTCTAGCAGCTAAACAAGCACTGGCCTTGAGATAAGCAGTGTTAAAGCAACTGCAACAAACCAACCACCAGACACTGACTAACTGATCCTCCCCCGCACTGTTCCCTTTCCACCAGCCATAACTACAGCTTTGATTAGGCAAGAGACTGATTTCAATAACTTTCTCCTAATAAAAAAGACCACCGACCACGGACTGATTCTGGCCAGTTTACAGAGGCTGTGCACATGAGTGCCTTTGTCCTAAAAAGACCTTTTGACATATAGGATCTAATTATAATACATTTAAATATCAAGCCCCACCCCAAGGTGGGGTGATATGTCACATGTCACATGCATATTTGTTCAATACACGTGTCATAACTGCCTTCATAAATATTCATAACTCCTCTCGTAACCTGTTGAATATGTATACTTGGCCACCCCAGTGAGCTAAAATTCCTGTCCAACCCCTCCTCCTCCTGGCCAGGCCCAGTGGCTCACACCTGTAATCCCAGCACTTTGGGAGGCCAAGGTGGGTGGATCACGAGGTCAGGAGATCAAGGCCATCCTGGCCAACAAGGTGAAACCCCGTCTCTACTAAAAATACAAAAATTAGCCAGGCGTGGTGGCGGGCACCTGTAGTCTCAGCTATTAGGGAGGCTGAGGCAGGAGAATGGCATGAACCCGGGAGGCGAAGCTTGCAGTGAGCCGAGATCACGCCACTGCACTTCAGCCTGGGCAGCAAAGCAAGACTCCCATCTCAAAAAAAAAAAAAAAAAAAACCCTCCTCCTTCAAAATGCCTGCTAATGACTTTGGCCAGAAGTACGGCTCCCAGCCTGTGGGATGGCCACCTTGTAGACTGTAACCCTTTTTAAAAAAATAAAGTCTCTTTATCTAAATGCATAGATTTTGTGATTTTTCAACAACTATAAGTATAAAATATACACGGGACTTTGAACATTGAGTATGAAAAAAGGAATGTAGACTATCTCGTTAATATTGTTTAATATTGATTATGTGTCAAAAGGATATTCAGAATATATTGGGTTAAATAAAAGATGGTATTAAAATTAATTTATCCTGCTTCTTTTTACTTTTTTAATGTAGCCAGTGGAAAATTTAAAGTTACATATGTGGTTCCCATTATAATTCCATTGGACAGAGCTGAGTTAGAGAGCCTGAGACTCAAGAAAGAAGACCAATGAGGAGACTTCAAAATGTCCAGGAGACATTATGAGAGCATGGGAGTTTGAACCAGATAGTGGGATGGGTAGAGAGAATAAGAATAAGAGAATATGCAGGCTTCTCAATGACAGATTGGATAAAGAAAATGTGGTACATATACACCACGGCATACTATGCCATCATAAAAAAGAATGAGATCGTGTTTTGCAGGAACATAGATGGAGCTGGAGGCTCATTACCCTTGGCAAACTAACATAGGAACAGAAAACCAAATACTGCAAGTTCTCACTGATAAGTGGAAGCTGAATGACGAGAATTCGTAGACACAAAGAAGAGAACCACAGACACTGGAGCCTACCTGAGGGTGGAGGGTGGGAGGAGGGAGAGGGGCAGAAAAAATAGCTATTGGGTACTTAATACCTGGGTGATGAAATAACCTGTACCACAAACCCCCGAGACACAAGTTTACCTATTAATGTACAACAGACCTGCACATGTACCCCTGAATCTAAAATAAAAATTAAAAAAAAATAAAATTTGGGAAATAGTAGGAAAAAAATTAAAACCAGAAGACTACATATAATAGCATGATCTCATTTTTATAAAACAAGAATAAGCAAGAGTAAAACACATGCTGTGTAGGTATACATACAAATATGACTTTATATATGCAAAGCAGTGATACACTCTCAAACTCAGGATAATGATGACCTCTTTGGAGGGGACCTGGGGCCCTGGACTGGGAAAGAGCATCAGGTGTATGCCTTATTGGCAATGCTCTAGTTCTTTGGTTGATGGGGCCACAGATTTTCATTATACAATTAATCTGTATAACGTAAACACATCTGCAGGATATGTGTGTGTGTGTGTGTGTGTAAACAAATACTTTTAAGATAAATTTTTTCAAATAAAAAGAATATGCAGGCTTCTGGTTATAGGTTTTGGTGATTAAAGGCATGAACTCTGGGACCATACAGCCTGGTTCAACACATGGCTCTGACATCTGTCAGCTGTGTGACCTTGGGCAAGTCACTTACTTAACCTGTCTGTTGTGCCTGAGTTTCCTCTCTTATGCAACATGAGTAGTAGCAGCACCTGCTTTATAAGGTGTTATGAAGATTAAATGGGTTCATTCCCTGATTCTCACAGTTGACTACATATGTGAGTCACCTGGGGAGTGTTTAAAACTCTCAATTTAGGAGAGTCTGATTTCATTGGTGTAGGGTGTGGCCTGAGCATCAGGACTATTTTAAATTACCCATGTGATTCTAATGTGCAGGAGAGTTCGTGAACCACTGCATTAGTATATGTAGATGCTTGAAAGAGTGTCTGACACAGTGTAACCATGATTTAAGTATTTGAAGTTATTATATTTTTAGTATCTTTAAAATGCATAATATATTTAAAATCCACAATTGAGAGTCTACTATGTGCCACTAAATTCCACTGCAGGGACAGAATATTTCTTAAATGAATTCACAGAGCTCACAGGGAAGGTTTCAACATGTCCTCTCCAGTGGGCACAGGTGGGCCAATTGGAGATCAAGTTCGGATCTGGCAGCTCATTCAGCAATTCCAACTTTTTGAAGTCTTGGTTGGTGAAATATTACAGACAATTTCCCAAAACACTTAACTCCAACAACAAGGTTTTAGTGTTTGGCAACATACAAGCAGAATGCAATTAAGTCTTGGAACTGTGTACTGAGTGTCTATCAGCTGGAGCCAAAGGGGAATGTAGTGAGGCGAGGCTCCTTTCAGAGTATGGAACAAGCCCATCTGTGTCTCAGGCCCCCAGAGTGGAGACACCTTAATGAGAACTGGCTAACGGTGGTGAGAACTCCTTGTCATCAATGAAGGCGGCATGTCTGGGCCTTACAAGGACATAAAGCAAAGAGGTACTAAAATCATGAAAAAAAAATGGCCCTTCTCTCTTGGACAGAGCTTAAAGGAAAATCAGAGCCATCTCTATCCTTATTTGATAGACTTACATTCTCATTCACATCGTCTCCAGGCACTATGAATGCTAATTCAAATAGTAATCATTGTTAACATTTATTGGGTGTGTATTATGTGCCAGGAACCATCATAAGCATTTCATATGCATCAAATTTTTAAAATATGAGGAAGGGGTCATTATCAATACTTTATAATGAGGAAATTGAGGCTCAGAGAGGTGCAGCAATTTGGTTGCAAGTGAGAGTCTAAACTCTAACTTAGACTAAAAGGGAATTTGTTGCCTTGAGGAATACAATGAAGTGTTGAAACATCAAGCTCTGAAAGGGACAAAGATACAGATGGATCTTTGATGCAACTGGCACCAGGGGTTTTTTCTCTCTGCTCCTCTTCTCTCTGTGCATCAGCCACATCCTATTTGGCTGCATGCCAGCTTCTAACACAGGTGGCAATGTGACTTCTCAACTCCCCAGGCTCTCCTCTCTGTTCTGGTTTCAAAAAACCTAGGGCAAAGCTCTGATTGGTCCAGCTTGGGTCAGGTGTTCACCTTGAACCAATCAACAGTAACCAAGAGAGCAAGATCATGTGAAAACATAAAATTTCACTCAAATCACATGGGTTAGAGTCAGGGAAGAAGAAAGAAAATGATTTCCCAAAAAGAAGAATAATATGTTCCCAGAAGAAAGAAAAAACTACCTATCATAGTCCACCACTTCCAAGAATGAGAGCCAACAAGACTATTAAGTAGGGAGGAAACTGACTCCTCCTTAAGGTTACACACTCTCAAAGTCCTCCGAAAACTTGAGGTCCAGACCACATATGGCATGCCAACTCAATTGAACATTAATTGACTTTTTACAGTGTACTGGCATTATATTCCAGGCTACCACATAGTATGGCCTCAGTAAATATTTGTTGGATGAATAATGCAAAGATGAATAAGGCAAGGTCCCTCTACTCAAAGAACTTACAGCCCAGTAAGGGTTGAAGGCAAAGAGCGAGCCCCAAAGGGGCATAGAACATAGTCTGAGAGCTCAAACAAATGGAAGATCACATTGGTTTGAGAACACATAGGGAAACAATAAGTTAGAAAAGTCATCAAGGAAGGAGGTCCTATTTGAGATCAGCCTTGAAAACAGAATGAGATTTCAATAGTCAAAAATGTAAGAAAAGTGTTCCCCAGCAAGAACAAAGCCATGTGAGCAAAGGCATGGAGGCAGGGATGGACATATCATCCAGGTTTTTTTTTTAATTGTACTAAAATATACATAACATAAAATTTGCCATTTTAATCATTTTTAAGTTGACAATTCAATGGCATTAATTACATTCACATTGCTATACAACTATCATCACTATCTTGAAACTCTTCCATCTTCCAAAACTCTTCCATCACCCTCGCAGAAACTCTGTACCCATTAAGCAATAACTCCCCATTCCCAGGAACATGGTAATCTCTAATCTACTTTCTATCTCCTTAAATTTACCTAATCTATATATTTCATGTAAGTGGAATTATACAACATTGATCATTTTGTGTTTGGCTTATATCACTTAGCATAATGCCTTCAAGTTTCATCCATGTTGAGGGATGTACTGTATCTTCATTCCTTTGTACACCTAAATAATATCCCATCATATGAATATTCCACATTCCCTTTATCGTTTCATTGGTGGATGGACATTTGGTTTGTTTCCACCTTTTGGCTATTGTGACTAATGCTGCAGTGAACATTGATGAGCAAGTATCTGTTCAAGTCCTTGTTTTCATTATTTTGGTTATCTACCTAGAAGTGAAATTGCTGGGTTGTATAGTAATTCTGTTTAGCTTTTTGAGGAACTGTCGTATTGTCTTCTGTAGCAGCTGCAGCATTTCACATTCCCACCAGCAATGTACAAGGGTTTCAATTTCTCTGCATCCTTGCCAACACTTGTTATGTTCCATTGTTTTTATTGTTGTTTTTAACAGCCATTCTAATAAAGGTGAAGTAGTATCTCATTGTGGTTTCGATTTGCATTTTTTGTAACGACTAAGGGTATTTAGCATCTTTTCACATGCTTATTCAAGCCATTCAGTTTTATGAGTGCACAACTAACCATCATAAATCCAAGATGTTTAGGTTTCATTGTGTAGGCAGTAGGGAGCCAATGATAGTTTGGAAGCCAAAGAGTGGCATGACCAGAAATATAAAATCTTGGCAGAGGAGTATAAAATGAAGCCAGAGGACTAGTTAAGAGGCTACTTCAATGGTCCAAGCAAGGGACCTGCCCCTCCGAAGCTTGAGCCAGGGAGGTGGTAGTGGCAATGTAAGGAAAGGGACAGTTTCCAGACACATCATCTTTTCAACACAATGGAAGCAACCTATGTGCAATCATAAAGGACTGGTTATGTAAGTATGGTATAGCCTATGTGATGAATTGCTCTACATCTGTAAAAATAATGATGTCAATGAATGAAACAGAAAGATGTTTCCAAGTAAATGAAAAAAATAAGGTTACAACACAGAGTGTACATCATGATCCCATTTTAGATAGGTGATGCATAATTAGATCAGAATGCAAAGAGAAGGACAGACACTCAAGGTAAAAAAGATCTTGAACACCACACACGCAAATGTGAACAAGGATCACCTCTTGCTAAACTAACCTCCCACCAAGATACTTGTATGTTCTCTTTTATTTTCTTCCTTGCCTTTATCACTATCTGAAAATATCTTATTCATTTGTTCATCTGTTCATAAATTCCAGGAAGGAGGGAGGGTGTCTGTTTTGTTCTCTCTCTATTCCCAGAACCTGGAATCTAGCCACAGGTGAAGCTCCATGGATATTTTTTGATGAAATCTTTTAGTGATGGGATCCATTTTTATTCTCTTACGTATATTTTTTAAATGTAAAAAAGGAATCTATGACTTTCATCATAAAAAAGTAGCAAAAAAAAGAGACATAAACAGGCATTATTCTCACGACCATCACAATGGCACTGGTTCTTTGATCACAGCTGTTACCCCCAAAAGAACCTCAAAGCCAGATTCTAACACCAGACCCCACTAGCACATCAAAGTGCTTTTCTCAGCCTGTGAACCCACTCACTGCCTCCCTTCCCTTCCTCCAGCTTCCTGGGTATCCACTTCCTCCACCTGTGCCCACTCAGCACAGGATGTTATTAACACCATCGCACCCCCACAGACTTAGGAGCCTAGAATAACCTGCTACCGGTAGGGCAGATACTTGGAAGACTCTTCCAGGAAGAGGAGGTCATCGATCAATGCCCACGCTTGTCCCATCCTCTCTTCTCACCTCCCTTGCCCCTAGTCCTGGGGACTGTGGAGATCATTTTTAAACACTAGAGCTGGCTAACATTGGAGGAGGATACCAGGCTGTGGGCATGGAAAAGTACGAGTGAAGCCAAGAAGCCCAATCAGAAATTCATCTCATAATTTCAGGCCTCAGCACCTGGCTGTTAGGCCCAGCATTTCTTAACCAGAGATTAACCAAGGCTGGGTCTGGATCCCTATGAAGAAAGACATGAGCCACTAATAATAAAGTATCAATGTTTTTAGGTAATTTAATATATTATTTTATTTATTTATTTATTTTTTGAGACAGAGTCTCGCTCTGTCGTTCAGGCTGGAGTACAGTGGCACAATCATAGCTCACTGCAGCCTCCAGCTCCTGGGCTCAAGCAATCCTCTTGCCTCAGTCTCCCAAGCAACTAGGACCACAGGTGTGCACCCCTACACCTGGCTAACTTTGTAAAATGTTTTGTAGAGACAGGGTCTCCCTATGTTGCCCAGGCTGGTCTTGAACTTCAGGCCTCAAGCGATCCTCCTGCCTTGTCCTCCCAAAGCACTGGGATTGCAGGCATGAGCCACCGTGCCTGACCCTATAATATTTTACTGTATGATATACTATATAGAGAAAAGTACATATATTCATATACTACATATATGTGCTATAGAAAATTATACAGAGCATTGTATTTACCATATACATATATATATATGTAGATAGAGGAGGTTCATTCATTTATTCATTTGTGCTGTGAAACTGAACTCTGATATTTTCTACTATCTTATAGGCTCAAAGTGGGAGACAAACAGGTATTTTAAAGCCACCAGCACTTTTTTCAGCTACTCGTCAGACAGAGGTTGAGTTCATCACAGTGGGTCTGAAGAGAAGAGGAAGGAAAATTTCTGTTTTGTTTTGGGAGAATGCTCTTGGACTCCTGGAGGCATTTCAGTTAAGCGAAGGGGAAAGAATCTCCTCTTTTTTTTTTTTTTTTTTTTTTGAGATGGAGTCTCGCTCTGTCACCCAGGCTGAAGTACAGTGGCTCAATCTCAGCTCACTGCAACCTCTACCTCCCAGCTCAGGTGATTCTCGTGTCTCAGCCTCCTGAGTAACTAGGATTATAGGTGCTCACCATCATGCCTGGCTTAATTTTTGTATTTTTACTAGAGATGGGGTTTCGCCATGCTGGCTAGGCTGGTCTTGAACTCCTGACCTCAAGTGATCGGCCTACCTCGGCCTCCCAAAGTGCTGGGATTACAGGTGTGAGCCACTGCATCTGGCCACAATCTCCTCTTCTGAAAAGGTCATGGAGGGAAGAAATGCATCTCTCTAAAGAATACTTTGTGTGACGGAGAGGAAAGGCTTCTCCTTCTCTCTCTCTGGAACCAAGTGGAAGTTGGGATTTGGAGGAGAGATAGTCAAAGACACCGACAAGGGAAACAGGATGAGCCCACGAAACCATGGCAGGAGAAAAAGGTTCACCAGTTGGGGTGATCATGAGCACAATGCATGAGATCTAAAATATATGAAGTCTGGGATTTAGGGTCCAGATTTTCCTGTGACGTTTTTCTGCTGTCACCTCCAGGTCTCCAGTAAAAGAAGTGGGGCTAATTAGGGCAATGAAAGATGTCCAGCAGAGAACTTAGGAGGAGGCTCCAGAGGAATACTCTTAAAACAGATGTGAGAATGGAATGGAAGCATTCCTCAAGGACCCCCAGAAATGCCTGGGGAGGACTGCATGGTATAAAACTGCAATTTTTTTGGATCAATGCAAAACAGAGCTCAAACAATTATATAACAACTGTAATGGAAGATGACCCATGAAAGCTGGAAAATCCCAAGACATCTGGGTTACAATGAACTCCACAGAAATGACTGAGATTAATTATGTATTCAGAAATAGAAAGACAATGGTGAGGCCGGGCGCAGTGGCTCATGCCTGTAATCCCAGCACTTTGGGAGGCCAAGGCAGGTGGATCACAAGGTCAGGAGTTTAAGACCAGCCTGGCCAACATGGTGAAACCCCATCTCTATTAAAAATACAAAAATTAGCTGGGCATGGTGGTGGACGCCTGAAATCCCAGCTACTGGGGAGGCTGAGGCAGAAGAATTGCTTGAAACCGGAAGGCAGAGGTTGCAGTGAACCGAGATCGTCCACTGCACTCCAGCATGGGCAAAAGAGCGAAACTCCATCTCAAAAAAAAAAAAAGAAGAAAGATAATGGTGAGCAAGATGGACATGGTCTTGAACTTCACAGATAAAACAAATATTCAACAAGTATGTACTTGTGGATTCCAATGGATGTGACAGTCTAGTAAGAGTTTTGGCAAACTTTTTCTCTAAAGGAACAGAAAATAAATATTTGAGACTTTGTGGGTCATATGGTCTCCGCTGCAACTACTCAACTCGGCCATGGTGGTGTGAAAGCAGTCACAGACAATGCATAAACAAATAGGCAATGCTGTGCTCCAATTAAGCTTTATTTAAGGATACTGAAATTTGAATTTCATACAATTTTCACATGTCAGAGACTATTATTCTCTTTTTTAGCTACTTAAAAATGCAAAAATTATTCTTAGCTCTCAGGTCATACAAAACCAGGTGGCAAGATGGATTTGGACCACGAGGTGTGGTTTGGCTACTCCTGGTTGAAAGTTAGGCCTAAAATATACATAATAATAATTAATTGAAAATAGGCCGGGCACAGTGATTCATGCCTGTAATCCCAGCACTTTAGGAGGCTGAGGTGGGTGAATCACCTAAGGTCAGGAGTTCGAGACCAGCCTGGCCAACATGGCAAAACCCCGTCTCTACTAAAAATACAAAAATTAGCTGGGCGTGGTGACGGGTGCCTGTAATCCCAGCTACTTGGGAGGCTGAGGCAGAGAATCACTTGAACCAGGGAGGCAGAGATTGCAGTGAGCCAAGATCGCATTGCTGCACTCCAGCCTGGGTGACAGAGCAAGACTCTATCTTGAAAATAATAATAATAATAATAATAATAATAATAAAATAAAAATAGCCTATGGTCTTGAGCACAAGTCCAAGTGCCAGGTGCTATGCCAAGTATGCTTTGCTATAATGATATTACACTTATAATTTGGATTTTGTTTTTAGAGCTCTGTCACTCAGGCTGGAGTGCAATGGCACAATCAGAGCTCATTGTAACCTTGAACTCCTGGGCTCAAGCGATCCTCCCACCTCAGCCTCATAAGTAGCTGGGGCTACTGGCAGATGCCACCATACCCAGCTGATTTGTTTAAATTTTTTGTAGAGATGAGGTCTATGTTGCCCAGGCTGGTCTTGAACTCCTGACCTCAAGCAATCCTCCCACCTCAGCCTTCCAAAGCACTGAGATTACAGGCATGAGCTACTGCACCCAGCCTATAATTTGGCTTTCTTCTGGACTTTCTGGAGTGAGAAAGAAGAGAGGGGTATTGCACTAATTTTCCAAGAATTTAGCATAACTGGATAGTGTCATCCTGTCTCTTCAAAGAAAATGTCAAAATGACTGCCCTAGGCACCTCCTGTCAAGCTCCCCAAATGCCAAGCAAGAAAGGATCATTGGGTCCAATCTTGCCACTCTCTCTATATATGTTTTAAAAACTATTTAGTGGCTGGGCACGGTGGATCACACCTGTAACCCCTGCACTTTGGGAGGCTGAGGCAGGCAGATCACCTGAGGTCCAGAGTTGGAGACCAGCCTGGCCAACATGGTGAAACCCAGTCTCTACTAAAATACAAAAATTAGCCAGGCGTGGTGGTGCATACCTGTAATTCCAGCTACTTGGGAGGCTGAGGCAGGAGAATAGCTTGAACCCAGGAGGTGGAGGTTCCAGTGAGCTAAGATCGCGCCACTGCACTCCAGCCTTGGAGACAGAGTGAGACTCCGTCTTAAAAAAGATATAAATAAATACATAAATAAATAAATAAATAAATAAATAAATCTATATCTATATCTATCTACCTATATAGATGTAGATATGGATAGATAGATATATGTGTTTTTAAAAACCTGTTTAGACAGAATTAATGGAAAATGCACCCAAACATAGCAACCGTCCTGCCACCTCTGGTGACTCCATTTACCACCACTTCCCCTCGCCCCAGTGACCATCTAACTTCTGATCACAAATTGGCAAAAGGGATCACAGAAAACCAAGTGGCCTTGGGTCACCAGACCATCCTGCCCAACAAGGCAATCTTTGCTAAGAGTGACTCACTGTGGCGGAGAGGCAAGTTTAACAGGCATCTGGGCAGGAAGCACTGCCCTGTTTATTGATGGCAAACTGTTTGCCAGAGTAAGAGCTCTTTGGGGACTTCTGAAGATGTTTGGCAAGCCCCAGTCCCGAAGGCTACTGTGTGCTAAGAAAGGACCTGTGGGCCTCTGAAAACTTAGCCGCTAAAAGGTCACCTCCTCAGAAGCCTGTTAAGGGAACAGTATGAAAAGTTCTCCATCCCAGAAGGATGCATGGGAGCGAGCTACCATGTCTCTCTCTCTCTCTTTTTTTTTTGAGATCGAGTTTCGCTCTTGTTGCCCAGGCTGGAGTGCAGTGTTGCGATCTCAGCTCACTGCAACCTCCGCCTCCCAGGTTCAAGCGATTCTCCTGCCTCAGCCTTCTTGAGTAGCTGGGATTATAGGCATGCACCACCATGCATGGCTAATTTTGTATTTTTAGTAGAGATGGTGTTTCTCCGTGTTGGCCAGGCTGGTCTCGAACTTCCAGCCTCAGATGATCCACCCGCCTCAGCCTCCCAAAGTGCTGAGATTACAGGCGTGAGCAACCAAGCCCGGCCTACCATGTCTCTCTTTAAGAGATGCTCCTCCTCTAGGAGTAAGTCACGCCCTCCACCCCATTCCCTGTAATTTCTCCCTTGGAGAAGTTCTCCCTTAGAGCAATTTGCAAAACTGTAATTCGGTATGTGTGTATATTTTATACCTACACGGCTTCAAGTTCTGTAAGTGTGTTTGCTGTGCTGTAATCCACTTAGCACAGTGCCAGAAGCATGATAAAAACTTGTTGACCACATGAGATATCACCTCACACCCATGAGGATCGCTATAGTCAAAAGAAATTGAAAATAACAAATATTAGTGATGATAGGGAAAAACTGGAACCCTTGTGCACCATTAGTGAGAATGTAAAATACTGTAGCTGCTAAGAAAACAGTATGGCAGTTCTTCAAAACATTAAAAAGAGAGTTGAAAGCAGGGTCTCAAAAAGAGACTTGTATACCTATTTTCATAGCATTATTCACAACAGCCAAAAGGTGGAAGCAACCCAACTGTCCACTGACAGACATTTAGGTTTGTGGAACAAAAACCAATCCAAGCCCACTCAAGCAAAAAAACAAAAATTCATTGGCTCAAATGAAAAAAAGGAAATCCAAAGATAGATGTTTCAGCCATAGCAGGATCCAGGTGTTCAAAATGGAAGATTTTAACACATACCCTGCAGTAACTGAGTCTTTGAACAACACAATTTAAAAATTTGATTTAATAGATATATACAGAACCCAGTACCCAACAATTAGAGAACACACATTCTTCTCAATTACATATGAAACAGTTACAAAAATTGACCACATTTCAGGCAGTAAAGTGTTTCAACAACTTTCAAAGAATCAATGTCATATAGATTATGATCTCTGATCACAACATAATGGAGTTGATAACAAAAAGAAAACAAAAAATGTTGACCTTAGAGAATGTGCTTCTCAATTTTAAAAAGAAGAACATGCCTCTGTATAACATAAATCCAAGAAAAATCATAATAAAAATGTACAAATACTTACAATTGAAAATAATGAAAATGCTATAAATTAAAGTTTATGGGATGCACCTAGTGAAGTACTTCAAAAAATGTGTATTCTTACATTTTTACATTAAAAATAAAGGCTAAAAATTAGTGAACTAAGTATCCAGGTTAGGAAGTTATAAATATAACAAAGTAAGCTCAAAGAAAGAAGGAAGGCAATAGTAATAGTAAAAAGAATATAAATTAATAGGACAGGTGCAGCGGCTCATGCCTGTAATCCCAGCACTTTGGGAGGCCAAGGCAGGTGGATCACCTGAGATCAGGAGTTCGAGACCAACCTGGCCCACCCAGTGAAACCCCATCTCTACTAAAAATACAAAAAATTGGCCAGGCATGGTGGCGCACACCTGTAATCCTAGCTACTCGGGTGCCTGAGTCAGGAGAATCGCTTGAACCTGGGAGGTGGAGGTTGTGAGCCAAGATCATGCCATTGCACTCCAGTCTGGGCGACAAGAGCAAAACTCCATCTCAAAAAAACCCAAAAAGCCAAAAACCAAAACGGGACTGAAATGCCAAAGAGAGGATTTGAGAGCTGATCCAATGGGTGACAGGGAGCCGGAGAGGTGATAGCCCCTGCATGACCCCTATACACTTCCCTAACTATATCAGCCCACTCCTGGCTCAGAGGAAGAAGGGATGCTGCAGGTGAACTGAGATGCCTTTTGCTTTGTCTGTCCAATCTCCACCCTTCTTCTAGTAACACAGTTCCATTCCTCAGGGACCTGCCAATCACAGAATTACCCCCCCAAACACACACCCCACAGGGACAGGCACATGATCTAAGCATGGCCAGTCAATATCTCTTGAAAATTTAGAACCCAGGAAAGACAGCCCTTCTCCGCAGGTAGCTCTGGGCAGAGAGAGCCATGGAGCAGCCTGTGGGCAATAATGCTTGCCTGCGGAGAGGGCTTATATATATATATATATAATATATAATATATAATATAATATATAATATATATAATATATAATATAATATATATCATATATATTAATAGATATATCATATATAATATATATAATATTATATATATAATATATAATATATATTGCTATGTTCATAGAATACATATTATATAATATATATTATATATAATATGTATATAATATATATTATATAATATGTATTATATAGTATATATATTATATATTATATATATAATATTATATGTAATATATATATGAAAGAGAAATTATTTTTTAAAAAACCAAATGTTGGTTCTTCAAGAAAAAATAATAATAGATGCAGGTCTCTGGTGAGATTGATATAGTAAAAAGAGAGAAAAAGCACAAATGGGGAATATGTCTAAAAATACCTAAAAGAGAGATTTTAAAAGATAATGAAATACTATGAAAAACTTTAGGACAATAAATTTGACAGTTTAGACTACATGGAAAATTATATATGGAAAATTACATATTTTACAAAAGTGGCTCAGAAAGAAATAGAAAACAAGAATAGTTCTAAAACGAAAAAAATGTGTCAGTAATTTAAAATATTTCCTCAAAGGAAAGAAAAAGATCTAGTTAGAATTGTAAAAAACTTACAGCAAATTTTCAAGAAACAGATAATTCCAATTTTATACAAGAACTTCCAAAGAATTCCTGAGAGGAAATGTACCTGTTAATCTAATATAATTCCGATGCCAAAACCAGACAGAAAATGAAAAAGGAAAGTTACAGGATAATCTTGCAAATATATGTGCAAAAATCCTAAATATAGGAAAGCAAAACCTAGCTATATGTTCATGAAATATATCACTCATATATCATATCATAAACTATATCATATAATAAAATCCATCATGGCCAATTTGGCTTATACCAGGAAAGTAAGATTAGCTTGACCTTTAAAAATCCTTTAATGTAAATTGTCACATTTTCAGATCAAAAGAAAAAACTACATGATCTTGTCAATGGATGAAGAAAAGGCATTGGATAGAATTCAACATTCATTTGTAATTTGTTTTAAAAAACAGAGAACACTTAGCAAACAAGGAATAGGAGAAAAAAAATAGTTAACTTGATAAACGTATCTACCTAAAACCTGTAACAGAAATCATAATTGCAGGTGAAATTTAGAAGTATTCCCTTTAAAGGAGGGAACAAAAGAAGGGTGCTCATTCTCACTTCTTCCATTCAAAATTGTACTGGATACCCCAGCCAATGCAATAATATGAGATGAATTAAACCAAGTTAGAATGATTAAAATATGGCAACAAAATGAATTATTTGCAATGAATGTGATTATTCACATAGAAACTGCAAAGACTCTATAAATTATTAGAATAAATTAGACAATTTAGCAAGGTAATTGAATATAATAGTGATATAAAACTTAGCTGTACTTCTCTGCATCAACAACAAACAGAAATATAAGATTTAAAATACTGAACAGGCCAGGCACAGTGGCTTACGTCTGTAATCCCAGTACTTTGGGAGGCCGAGGTGGGCAGATCACTTGAGGTCAGCAGTTCGAGACCAGCCTGGCCAACACGGCAAAACCTCAGCTCTGCTAAAAATACAAAAATTAGCTGGGCTTGAACCCAGGAGGCAGAGGTTGCAGCGAGCCAAGATCATGCCACTGCACTCCAGCCTGGGTGACAGAGCAAGACTCCTTCTTAAAAAATAATAAATAATAAAATAAAATACTCAACAATGATGGCAAAATAAACTGGTAGCCAGAAATACAGATATTTTAAAAATAAGCAGAGCCTCAAGTGGAAAATTATACAACTATACAACTCCCTTGAAAGACATTAAAGACATTTATATGAAGAAAGATATTTCTCCCCAAATTGATTATATAAATATTCAGGCAATTTCAAATGAAACTCTAATAAAGTGTTTTGTGAAACTTGAAAAGCTAATTCCAAAAGAGAAAAAAGCCAAAGACAGCCACGACATTTTTCGGAAAACAAAAAGAAATCAAGACTTATCTTAGAAAACTATAGCAATTAAGATAGTACTTTATTGGTGCAAAAAAATTAAAAATAGTTTAAAGAAACAGAGTAGAGAGTACAGACACAGTACTATACATACGACGAAAGAAAGATCACAGGTCACTAGGAAAATATACCCCTACTATATAAACACCACTAGGACAATAAGCTATCTGTAAAAAAAATTTTTTTAATTTGATTTCTACTTCACACTATTAAAAAAACAGCTCCAAATGGATTAAAGACTTAAATGTGAGACCGGGCATGGTGGCTCATGCCTGTAATCCCAGCATTTTGAGAGGCTGAGGCAGGTGGATCACTTGAGGTCAGGAGTTCAAGACCAGCCTGGCCAACATGGCCAAACCCCATCTCTACTAAAAATACAAAAATTAGCTGGGCTTGGTGGTGTGCGCCTGTAATCCCAGCTACTCAGGAGACTGAGGCAGAAGAATCACTTGAACTCGGGAGGCGGAGGATGTAGTGAGCCGAGATCACCCCACTGCACTCCAGCCTGGGTGATGAGACTCCATCTCAAAAAAAAAAAAAAAAAAAAAGACTTAAATGTGAAAATAAAAGTCTAAATTTTTGAAGAAAATATGAATGACCTTGAGTTTAAGAAAGGATTTCTAAACAAGTTATCATAAAGGAAAACTGAGTTCTATGCTCAGACATATTTGGCAATATAAAAATTACTTACAACATCATAAATAGAGGACTTCCCTTCTGGTTCTGATGAACTAGCCTGTATCAGAATGTTCCTGGCAAAAGCGATTTGAAAAGATTAATAAATGCCCAAAAAATCTATCTGAAGGCATTGCAAAGATATTAAGGCAGCTAGGGCTTAAGAGGTTAATGTTCTCTGAGCCCGCTGAGGTTAGTCTGACATTCTGTGCCATTTTCTGCCAATTTGTCAATAGCACCAAGCTAAGAAACTGAGAAGAAAGTGGATATAACAGGTTGAGAAGTTTAGCAAAGCTTTCCACCATCACAACAGGACTGGAGAAGCAAAATAAGAGCTCAGGATCTAACAAGGAGAAAGCTCACCAGTTGTATTAGTCTGTTTTCACGCTGCTGTAAAGAACTACCCGAGACTGGGTAATTTATAAAGGAAAGAGATTTAACTGACTCACAGTTCCGACTGGCTGGGGAGGCCTCAGGAAACTTACAATCATGGTAGAAGGTAAAGGAGAAGCAAAGGCACATCTTACGTGGCAGCAGGAGAGAGAAGTGAGAGAGAGCACAGGAAAAACTGCTGCTTTTAAAACCATCAGATCTTATGAGAACTTCCTCACTATCAAAAGAACAGCATGGGGGAAACCGCCCCGTAATCCAATCACTTCCCCTCCTCCATACATGAGGATTACAGTTCGAGATGGGATTTGGGTGGGGACACAGAGCCAAACCATATCACAGGAAAACACACCCAGGCTTTCACTTGAATTTCAATGAAAGGGCTGTCCCTTTCACTGAAAAGGGCTATATGCCAAGAGTGAGGGCAAACCAGAAATAAGACAACCCTTGTGAAGACTGAACCCAGTGATGTGCCAGAGCTGGCTCATATCAACTTCTGAGGAGCCAGTTGTTAAATTTACATTAATTCTGTGAACTACCTGTTAAATATAGCCATTATTTAAAATGATTATATGAACTTACAATTAAATAAATTATATTTAAAACAAAGATGATGGCCAGGCGCTATGGCTCCCGCCTGTAATCCCAGCACCTTGGGAGGTGAACGTGGATGGATCGCTTGAGTTCTAGACCAGCCTGGCTGACATGGTGAAACTCTCTCTCTACTAAAAATACAAAAATTAACCAAGTGTGGTGACGCATACCTGTAATCCCAGCTACTCCGGAAGCTGAGGTGGGAGGATCACTTGAGCCTGGGAGGCAGAGGTCGCAGTGAGCTAAGATTGTGCCACTGCACTCCAGCCTGGGCAACAGAGTGAGACTCCAACTCAAAAATAAATAAATAAATAAATATATAAATAAATAAAACAAAGATAATAAAAATTCAATGTTTTCTAATTATTTTATAATATTTTATTATTATTGATGCTTTGAGGTTATTTCTGTCTATAGCATATACATGATAGAAATACTATATAATGGTGTGCTAACTATACATCTCTTTCCAACATCACACTTAGTGACCTCAGGTTGGTGAGAATATTTACACCACAGAAACTGGTAACATTACAAATAATACTTTGATTATTATTACAAATAATACCTTGATTAACTGTTTTGTTGATTGTCTAAGCCAGGGACCAGCAAATTGTTTCTGTAAAGAACCAGACAATACATATTTGCAGTTTTGTAAGCCACACAGTCTCTGTCACAACTATACAACTCTGCCATTGCAGTACAAAAGCAGCCATAAACAATATGTAAACAAATGGGTGCAGGCAGATTTGACCCACAGCTGTAATTTGCCAATCCAGATCTAGACTTTTAAAAGTGATACATAAAATATTAACAATGTAGATTAAACTTAAAAGGAGTCATCACATTATGAATAACAAAAAAGAAGAAATACTCTTCCAGTATTGAAACTATTATCCAACTTAGCAAAAAAGTTGCTCATATCATTGACAAATAAGTGAAATTCCCATGTCTTCATTGTTTCATTTTTGCCTTTCTCATTAACCTAAACAAAAGTATCAACTAACATTCATGTCAAAACTACACTCATTCATCAATGCAACCATAGGTTGGCTAAAGATACAAGAGTTTGACAAAAATCAATAAGAATTCTGTGAGAACTGGATATTTGAAATTTACTACTAAAATATTGTGTATTTTTAATTATTTGTAAGTTGAATGTTACGCATCCTTTATATCAGGAAATTTATAATAAATATATATGTAATTTATAATATATGCATGTATGTGTGTGGAGATATGCATATATAATATATATTTATATATTAATAATACATGTATATCACTACCCAGAGAAACCACTACAAAAACTATACAGAGAGATATTGAAAAATACTAGAAATAAATCAAAATGGAATCTCAGAAAGTATTCAAGTAACCTATAGGAAGGCAAGTAAAGAAAAACAGAGGCAGCTGGGCGCAGTGGCTCACGCCTGTAATCCCAGCACTTTGGGAGGCTGAAGCGGGTGGATCACCTGAGGTCAGGAGTTCTAGACCAGCCTGGCCAACATGGTAAAACCCCATCTCTATCAAAAATACAAAAATTAGCTGGGCATGGTGGCGGGTGCCTGCAATCCCAGCTACTCGGGGGGCCGAGGCAGGAGAATTGCTTGAACCCGGGAGGCAGAGGTTGCAGTGAGCTGAAATCATGCCATCGCACTACAGCCTGGGGGACAAGAGCAAGACTGGAAAGGAGAGGAGAGGAGGGGAGGGGAGGGGAGGGGAGGGGAAGAAGGAAGGAAGGAAGGAAGGGAAGAAAAGAGGAAACAAACAAAACAAATAATAAAATGGCAGACTTAAGGGCCGATCCCACTGACCTCATTTGAATGTAATTCCCTATTTAAGGGCCCTATCTCCAAATACAGTCACATTCTGGGATACAGAGACTAGGACTCCTACATATAAATTTTGGGGAGACACAGTTCAGCCCATAACATAGGCATTAGATGACTATATGCTAAATAATGGAGTGAATGAATGAATGAGTGAATGGTTGAAGCCTCCATTATAACATGTCTTTTGTGAAAGGAGATGTGAATCTCAGATGCCTGAGATGAGGATATGTGGGCTTTTTTTATTGTCCTGAACTCCTCCCATTAAACCAGTGAAGCAAAGTGTAGGGTATGGCCATTCCCAGTGGGACACCAGGGAGCCAAGCTAAGTGCTAATACAATCTACTTATTGCTAGTGCTCTGGTATCTTCAGTCTTCTAGCACTAAACATTGAGGTCAATTCTCCAAGCGCCAAGGAGGCTCCTCCAGTCAAATTCAGTCACCTTTTGAAACTAACCCTTACTGATCCCTAAATGTCAGACAATGATCCCTAAATGTCATTTAAACACAGACAACCACCACCCTAAGGAAGGTTTTTATTGTCGGGATATGTTGTAGAAAGAGAGTTTATCTGGTCCAAAACCTATGGCCATTTATTCTCAATTTTTCCATGTCAGTACAACCACTGTGGCCAGAGTCCTAATTTCAAATATGTAGTTCCCTTGTCTTCCTGTGTACCCTTGCCCAAATCTGGACACCAGAATACTAAGCCCGGCCCCAATCTCTAAAAATGCCATTACCTATAGGCTGGGCGCAGTGGCTCACACCTGTAATCCCAGCACTTTGGGAGGCCGAGGCAGGTAGATCACGAGGTCAGGAAATCGAGACCATCCTGGCTAACATGGTGAAACCCCGTCTCTACTAAAAATACAAAAAATCAGCCGGGCATGGTGGCGGGTGCCTGTAGTCGCAACTACTCGGGAGGCTGAGGCAGGGGAATGGCGTGAACCCGGGAGGCGGAACTTACAGTGAGCCGAGATTGCACCACTGCACTCCAGCCTGGGAGACAGAGCAAGACTCCACCTCAAAAAAAAAAAAAATGCCATTACCATAAAAAAAAGAACGCTTTGAAGTTAATCATCTTAATGGTTCCTTCAAGTCCTAAGACTGCTTGTCTTTAGACACCCTGATTTCTTAATAAACAATTATGTCTTTGACATTTATATGTCACTTTATTCATTCACTCACTGATTTGCTTGATATTAAGTGGATGTTTACTACATGCCAGGCACTGTTCTAATTCCTGGGATACAATAGTAAAGGAAGGTTTCTGCTTTGTGAGGCTTATATATTAGTGAGGAAGACAGACGCTGGGTAAATAATAGTAGTGATGATGATGATGATGGTGATGATGATGATGATGATGATGATTGTTGATGAGGAGGAGGATAATAGTTGGAAAAGATTATTTCAAGCAATATTAAGTGCCTGGGAGGGAGATGATGTGATAGTGACTTAGTGGCTACATTAGCTCATGTGCTAACAGGAGGCTTAGCTGAGCAGGCAACATGGGAGCTGAGGCCTGAATATCAAAAAGGAGCCAACCACATAAAGATCAGAAGGATCATATTCCAGATGGTGGAAAGAGCATATGCAAAGGCCCTGTGGTGGCAACAAGGGTATTTAGAGGAACAGAAGGAAAAAAAAAAAAAAAGACCAGTATGTCTCCCAGTATCAAAAGTTCACTAAGTGTCCAGAATAATATTTTCTGTCTCATAGTTTAAGCTGAATTCTCCCAAGTGTTTGGGAATTAGGAAAGGGCGTTCATTCTTGTAAACACATAACACCTTCTCCATTATTCTTTTCATGAGTTCAGATTTTGATAGCAACTATTCTCAAGTTTCCACCTTCTAATTTGAAGCATCCCGATGGCTTTGGCTTACCTCATGCCACCTCAAATCCTCTTGATAAAAGTCACTTTGTCCTTTTAAAGCCTCCAACAACTAAGACTTACTGAGTACTTATCACGTGCCAGGCGCTGTGATAAGCACTTTACATGCACTGTCTCCTTTAATCATCACAACAACTGCATTAGGGTTGGCATTATTGTCCCCATTTTATAGGCAAGAAAACTGAGGCTCTCACAGATTGACTTGTCCAAGGTCACCCAAATGAGAAGCGAGGGGACAGGGATTTGACTTATCCAGGCATGTGCCCTGCCATTTTTGGCTGCACTATATCAGCTACCATTATCCCAGACATGAGTACATGACCTTTGACCTAAGTTAGTTTCTAAAATCATGGAGGATCTCAGGGAGTCCTCAGGCCTTTCTAAGGTAACTTACAGTTCTGCTGATACTGTTCCTAAAAGCCATTTGGGACCAGACCCAGGTTGGCTCCATCTGAATCTCAAGGGAGGATTCTAATAAACAAAGATCCTAGGATTAGAACCCAGGGCTAAAAATACATCTTCCCCTTTTGAAAAGCTCCCCCAGGTGACTTTGGTGAGCAGCCAGGAAGAGCACTGGCCCACCTAACCCGACCTCCCTAGCCTACACAACATCTTCAGAAAAACTTTCAGAGACCGGGAATTCATCACATTCCAATTTTAGCCTTAATATTGGAAACTTCTTTCTTCATTGCCTGAACTCTGCTCTTCTCAAACTTGGGCTGCCTGAAAAGAAACGGAAGTCATCCAAGGCCATAAGATTGAAAATTCTTATAACTATAAACAATTTCACATCCTATTTCCTGAAACTGATGTTTTGTTTTGGTTTTTGTAAGGAACACAAACCAACCAACCCAGCACCTCAGAGTGTGAGTCATAAAGAAACACATGTGTTGTCCCTCATCAGATTCACTGTGCAAAAAGATCAAAGAGACAGAAAGAACAGAGATGTGAAAAGGGAGGCTGGAGAAGGAGGCAGTTGACTATGAAGCAAAGAGAAATGAGAGGGAGAATAGGATCCGTGGCTCTTTTAAAAACCCACTTTCAATCTTTCACAAAAGAACAAGAGAAAGAACCATCCCTTAGAAAATCATATCGAACCTTCCTTGGCCAAAAAGATGCAGGAAAGTTTTAATTCTTAATGTACAAAAATTCCCTAGGAGCCCAAGAAGAGCTTTCTTGCTGGATTGTGATAGAAAGCCCACTCCTTCATGTATAATTGAAGACATTTAGGATGACATTACAACCCTTCCTGCTTATACACGGATCTGCCTCCCATCCCTGGCTAATGTGCAGCGCTCCCAGGAAGCTCTCTTAAGCAATTAAAAATGGTCAATTCTGCTGCCGAGCAAGAGTCTGAGCTCATCCCAGCCTCTGTGTGATCGCCACAACACATTTAGGAATCATTCACTTCAAGCATGCTCATTCTTCAAACTGTTCCCAAACCACATTTGCTAAATATGTAGGTTAGGGTCAGCTTTTTTTCCAAACAACACAAATAACAAAATGATTGTTTTTGATAAGCATTTCCTCTTAATTTGTCCAGTTGGTTTCTAATTTACCAAGTATAGGAAATAAAACTAGATTATGTGTGGTCCCTACCCTTTGGGAACAATTTGCTTCTGAAAGTTTAATGCTAGAATCCCCATCTTCCACATAGGAAACCTAATTTAATTCATAGCAAATACTGCACTGGAGTGTTATTTTGCATTACGACTGTGATATACGCTGTCTCCAAAAAATGGGGAAGTGGGGAGGGAAGGCAGGAACAGTTACCTTTTTAGGTTGTATAGTTTAAAGTAGTTATTCAAAGTGTGGTCCACAGACCATTGGCACCTGAGAGCTTGCAGAAATACAAAATGCTGCTTTAGAGCAGTGATGCCCAACAAGGGTGATTTTGCCCCTTAGGGGACATTGGGCAATGTCTGGAGACATATTTGGTTGTCTCAACTGAGGATGGGGGTGCTACTGGCATGAAGTGGGTAGAGGCCAGGAATGCCGCTCAGCCTCCTACAAGGCACAAGACAGGCCCCCACAACAAATAATTCTCCTGCCCCCAAATGTCAACAGTCTTGAGGTGGAGAAATCCTGATTTAGAGGAAAGTGAATGGGAAATCGTGGGGTGTGAGGGAAAGTGAATGGGAAATAGTGGGTTGGGAGTAGGGAGAGTAAAAAGAAATTGCTTCAACCTGCTAAATAATAGAAGTAATAGCGAGTCATGGAATTGGGCTGTGATCATGGAGGTTGTGTACCCATAAGGAAGTCACTTACCCTTTCTTGATTTCATTTTACACATTTATAAAATGAAGGGGAAAAATAAAATTGAGCCAAAAAGAATTACTATCTACAAGGTTCTTTCTGGGATAGATGCATTATAATTTAGGTAGTCTTTTGCAAACTTGAGTAATCTATAGATCACCTTCACTATGTTTTCCATATCTGAGTGCCATCTCTGTTAGTTAAGGTTTTACTTTAACTATTTTGTGTTTTTAAATTGTATTTTAAGAGAAAATTTTATGTCACTGCCATTAGTTTAAAGCCACTTCTCCTTCACAAAACTGGAAGTAAACATAATTAATAGACAACCATGTTATTAAATTCTAGCTAAGTAACATTGTCTCCCAAGACTTTGAGACTCAGGCCAGCCCCCTCTTGATCAAAAGGAGATGAATGAAGGTTAGAAGGTTAAAGGTATATTTGCACCAACTTAAGACTTTCTGTACCACCTTAAATGGTCTTACATTCCATCAGTGGGATGCATCTACCCTTTGGAAAATCATGGTATGGAGACTGAGTGGGCAAACTTTGGAACAGATCCATTTGGGTTCGAGACTCAGCTCCACCATTCATTGGCTGTTGGATATTAGGCAAGGGATTTAACCTTGGTAAGCCCCAGTTTCTCACTGGGAGTTAGTAACAGGACAGCCACCGAGATGGCCCCAGTGATCCCCACCTTCAGACATTCATGCCCTTGCATAATCCCTTCCCCTTGAGTCCCCTTGAGTCCCCTTGAGGGTGTGCTGGACTTAGCACTTACTGATTTGCTTGTAACCAATAGAATACAGCAATAATGATGAGATGTCACTTTTGAAGTTAGGTTGCAAAAGTCTCTCTCTTTCACTCCCTCTCTCTCTTTCTCTCTGCTCTGGTTCTGCAAAAACAAGCTGCCATGCCGTGAGTACCCTTATAGAGGCCCACATAGCAAGGAATTAAAGTCTCCAGCCAAAAGTCACCAAGAACATGAGGCCAACCATAGCTAGGTGAGTAAGCTTGGACATGGATCTGCCACCCACACCACCCAATCAAGCTTTGCAATGGCTGCAGCTCCAGCCTTGTGAGAGATCCTGAGTCAGAGATATCGATCTAAGCTGTGCCCAGATTTCTGACTCACAGAAACTATGAGATATTACCTACATGTGAGATGATACATATTTGTTATTTCAAGCTGCTACGTTTGGGGATAATTGGTTATGCAGCAGTATATAACTAATGTAGCTATTGTGAAGGTTATACAAGATAATGGCCCCCCATTCAAAGGAGAAGTCACACTGGAAACACTATTATACAATGTGGAGAAAATCCACAATGGCTGCTAGTATTAACCAATGAATTCCACTATGAATATGAATGGACAACCAAGCATCCTCAGACATTTGTGAACTAAGATGAACAAATAACACAACTGAACTTTAACCAAAAAAAGAGAAGGTATAAAAGAAAAAAACAATGTTTTTCTTTGAGACAGCGTCTCACCCTGCTGCCCAGGTTGGAGTACAGTAGTTCAATCATGGCTCATGATAGCCTCAACCTCATGGGCTCAACTGATCCTCCCATCTCAGCCTCCCAAGTAGCTGGGACTGCAGCTGCACCACCATGCCCAGCTAATTTTTAATTTTTTTGTAGAGATGGGGTCTCACTATGTTGCCCAAGCTGGTCTTAAACTCCTGGGATCAAGTGATCATCTCACCTCACCCTCCCAAAGTGCTGGGATTACAGGCATGAGCCACCACACCCAGCCAAGAAAATTTTTTTAAGTTATAGTTAGTAGTATCTTCAGAGAGATCCAAGAAGATATTCTTCTTTTTTTTTGTTTTTGTTTTTGTTTTTGAGATGGAGTCTCATTCTGTCATTCTGTTGCTGAGGCTGGAGTGCAGTGGTGTGATCTCAGCTCACTGCAAGCTCCACCTCCCAGGTTGACGCCATTCTCCTGCCTCAGCCTCTCGAATAGCTGGGACTACAGGCACCCGCCACCACACCTGGCTAATTTTTTTGTATTTTTAGTAGAGACGGGGTTTCACCGTGTTAGCCAGAATTGTCTCGATCTCCTGACCTCGTGATCGGCCTGCCTCAGCCTCCCAAAGTGCTGGGATTACAGGCATGAGCCACTGCGCCCGGCCAAGATACTCATTTTAAAATAATAATTAGTGTTGACAATTATAAGCTCTACTGAAAAGACATTATCAGAAAATAGGAAGGAGCTCTAAAAAATTAAAAGTTATACTACCTAAATTTTTAATTTGGTGCACAGCCTGGAAAATTGTCAAGAACCTAAGGGGAAAAGACATGCAAAATACAAACACTATGAGACACAAAAGACAATCCAGCAGATTCAAAATTTATTTAATAAGAGACCCAGAAAAAGAGGAACAGAAAATAAAAGTGATAAAAATAATTACCAATAATAGAATAATTCTCAACTCATGCAGAAAAGATAACAAAATCCAATAGTTATAAATAATTCTTACATTAATAAGCTAATGGAAACTTTCTTAATATGATTTTTTAAAAGCCAAAACAACTACAACAACTGATTATAAGACCTCGCTCTGAAGCACCTAGGTTTACTTATGTCTATTCTGGCCAAATGTGAATGATCTTCATGTAGAGCTATATTTTAAAATTATAACAAAACTTCAATTAAAAAGTAAATTAACATTTTCTTTAAAAATCTATCACAAATAGATTTACTGGTGAAACTCTAGAAGCATCCCCATTAAAGTCAGTAACAAGAAAATAATATTTGCTTAACATTATAAAAATTATAATTAAGAAGAATAAATGATGTTTAAGAATAGCAAAAGAAGCTTCTTCAACCAATATGATTAGCTATACAGAAAATGTAAGAGAATCTATAGACAAACTGTTAGAACCAATAAGAGTATCCAGAATAACAACATACAAATATCAGTATAATTTCTACATTCTAAGAACTACCAGTTAGAAAATGTAATAGAAAAAAAAATCCCACTTAAACAGCAAGAAAAACTATAATGACTATAATTATGAAGAAAATGATAAAACATTATTGAAATACATAGATGAAGCCTTGAATAAATACAGACAAATTTGGGAAGACTTAATAACTTTTCCATTTTTTTTCCATCCATGGAATACACGTTTGTGCTTCACGAAACTTATTTAAAGACAATATGAATTGTCTATGCTAGTTTTTTAAATAAAAGCAATGGGGAACAACACACACTGGGGCCTAGTGGTGGGGATGGGAGGGTGGGGGTTTTGGGGTGGGGGAGGGAGAGCGTCAGGAAGAACAGCTAATACACACTGGGCTTAATACCTAGGCCATGGGTTGATCTGTGCAGCAAACCACCGTGACACACGTTTACCTATGTAACAAACCTGCACATCCTGCACATGTACCCCTAAACTTAAAAGTTGAAGAAGAAAAGTAGGGTTCACCCTATCAGATATTAATACATCATACAAATGCATGGCAATAAAAAAACATGCAGTAGTGGTGTGGGAAGTGGCTACTAGAGCCATGTATAATCATGGATGGTTTGGAGGAAACTATTAGGCTGGTTCAAAAGTAATTGTGGTTTTTGCCATTGAAAGTAATGCGAAACTGCAATTACTTTTGTTCCAGTCTAATAACTCATTGTTTGAACAAAACTGAAAGTGGATCCCTGACTCACGCCTTTACAAAGATGAGCTCCAAATTCCTTGAGGATGTAAATGTAAAACGTGAAACCAGAAATCTAATAGAAGCAATTGTCAGGGAATATTTTTGTGACTTCTAAATGAAGAATGGCTTATTAAATAAAATTTAAAACCTATACCATAGGTGGAAAACTGGTGGTACATCAAAATTAAGGTTCCCTGTTTAAAGAAATATCACATAGTTAACAGATAAATGATAGCCTGAAAGAAGGTATTTGCAACATATAAAAAACCACACATTCTGCACATGTAACCCAGAACTTAAAGTATAACAAAAAAAATAAAAAAACAAGAAATTAACATCTAGAAAATAAAAGAAACACAATTAACAAGAAGAGAAGAAAGCCCCAATAGAAATAGAAAAAATCAGAAGAATATATTGACAGATAATTTACATATAGGGAAATCTGAATGGCTGAAAAGTAAATGAATAAATGTTCAATCTCACTAGTAAACAAAGAAATGCAAATTAAAACAATTAGATACCGATTTACTCCCATAAGACTGGCAAAAGCTGGAAAGTAAGCTAATAACAGGAATCTCCATGCATTCTGATGGGCATGTAAACAAGTACAGTCATTCTAGAAAACAATCCAGCAATAGTTAGTGAAAGAAAATCTGTGTATACCCTAGGACTTAGCAACCCTGCCCTTGAACATATATACTCTATAGAAACTCTCACACAGAACTCTAACCGTGGCGTTTATAAGAATGTGAATTGCAACAATGTTTGTGCTGTAGGGAGCTAAAGACCACTAGATGTCCATTACTGGAGAAATGTAACAGTAAGTTGTAATAGATGCATGCTTTGAAATACTATGCAACTGTTAAAAGGAATTAACTAGATGTACATATAGCAGCAAAAATACATCTGAAAATCATATTGCTTTTAAAAGGTAAGAAACAATGGTCTCTGTTACAAAATATTGTTTGTATCATTTGAGCACATATACACGTAAAATAATGTATTGTGATGCACATGTATCCAGATACATACGCCAAAGACATTTAAGTGGGTGCCTGAGATTGGGGTATGGAGGGGATAAAAAGAATCAAGCAAAACAAGGCCAGAGCCTTGAATGGACCAATGACAGTATGTAAAATGAAGTGAGGAATACCATTAACTAGCCCTTTGCACCTGAGATTAAAAAAAAAAAAATGCATGTCCCGAAGAAGAACAAAGGGCCAAGAATAGCCAAAAGGATATGAAGAAAGAAAGCATGGGGTTGGATTTGTGCTATCAAATGTCAAGGCTTTTAATAAAGCTATAGAAATTCAGACAGGAGTGCAATAAAATCAAGTCTCAGGATGACACGTATGCAGTGGGCATGAGAAACAAATGGTCTAAATTAGATCACAATTTTAGAGAACTCTAAAAACAAAACAGATAAATTATATATTTACAAATAATCTAGATTAACTTGATGAAATTGAATGGCATATAATAGAAATAACAATAGCTATATGGTTACAATATGCTGTATCCTCTTGATATGGTTTGGCTGTGTCCCCACCCAAATCTCATCTTGAATTGTAGCTCCCACAATTCCCACGTGTGTGGGAGGGACCTGGTGGGAGTTAACTGAATCATGGGGGCAGTTTCCCCCATAATGTTCTTGTGGTAGTGAATAAGTCTCACGAGATCTGATGGCTTTATAAGGGGTTTCCCCTCTTACTTGGCTCTCATTCTGTCTTGCATGTCACCATGTAAGATGTGGCTTTCGCCTTCCACCGTGATTGTGAGGCCTCCCCAGCCACATGGAACTGTGAGTCCATTAAACCTGTTTTTCTTTATAAATCAGCCAGTCTCAGGTATGTCTTTATCAGCAGCATGAAAATGAACTAATACACTTCTGCCCTCCCAATGATCCTTTCTTCCTTCCAATTTTTATTAATTATATTCTCCTCTGAAGGACTCAACTGTAATGAAATAGGATTAGGTCCCTCTCTATAAATTCAGTCATGTTACTCGATTCTGCAGTAAATCATACTTGGGTAACACTATTGAAACTATCCACTGACGATACCACCTTTGGACAAAGCCCTAAAGAATTACATTCTCTATATCATAGAAAACAAAATTTACATGTTGTAAACCTTGACAACGCACGAATAATGTCAAAGAACAATTGGGGGTAAAGAGATTTGGGTGTCGTATTTAGAGGAGCAGATGACAGGTGTATAAGGCACAAGCTCTGAGAGGAAAGTTGATGCTTTATGGAAAGTGCCCATCATCATTTTGACCAGTGGAAGATGGTGTAAGAAATTAGAGGTAAAGAGAGAGGGCAGAAAGGAGAGGCTTCAGGGAACCAAAGAGCAAAGCCAGCCGGAAAGGATGAAAGACTGCGCTCTTCCCTGTGGTTACAGGATAGCAGAGATCCAGCCCAAAAGGGCTCCTCGACTTCATATGACCCTAAGATTAGGTGCTTTTGCTCTGAAATATTTCAGAAACAGTAAGAGTGAGTGTGGGAAGAAAAAACTTCCACCTTCTTCAACTCTGAAGCACTAAAATCCATTGTGAAAGCCCATTTTTAGGGTTACTGCAATTTAGTCA
The DNA here is from genome assembly GCF_009828535.3 of Hylobates moloch. Lineage (NCBI taxonomy): Eukaryota > Metazoa > Chordata > Mammalia > Primates > Hylobatidae > Hylobates > Hylobates moloch. Next base: position 13,292,054 of record NW_026652287.1, on the reverse strand, counting down.
TTCACAAGGCAACTCACTTTACAGTTAGTCCACTTGAGGTTCTGAATTAAAGGATGCCACAGCCATTTCCAGAAATGCCTGTGGAATTACACATTTTGGAGGGGATATGTCTAGTTCACATCAATTCCGCTTTTCCTAAGATATATGTGCATGTCTTATGCGTTGTTAAGCACTTTCTCACTTCAAAGCCTCTGGTCATTTTATTCCTCCTGCCTAACAGGCTTAAATCCCTACTTTTCACATGCCTTCTTCTTTTCATGCTACAGATCTCTGCTTAAACATTAACATCCTAGTGAGGCCTTCCCTTACCATTCTATCTAAGTACCTTGCTACTATCGTCTGTCTCAGGCTGTCAGTCCACTAATCTTAGCTGAACACCTACTATGTGCCAGGCACTGTTCAGTCTTAGGACATACAACTGTGACCAGATAAAAGCCCCGCTCTCGAGGAGCATTTTGAATTTACTTGTTTGTACATCTTGAAATAACTTAATTTTTGTTTGCTTTTTTTTTTTTTTTTTGAGGGAGGGACTCACTTACCCCTAGAATATAAGCTCCACAAAGAGCATGAGCAAGGTGTGTTTTGTTCATCATCTTAAGCATCCCCAGCACCTAGTACAAGGCATGCATTCACACAGCGTTTGTGAACAAATCAAGGAATAGATGATCCCTTCACTTCGCATGCTGACTACCAACTGATTGGAATCCAAGGGACACTAGACTTGAGTTTGGAGTTTGATCCACAGACACAGATTAGTGATTGGGAGCCAGATGAGAAGAGACGAACTTTTATGGTGAGGTCCCCACATCTGCCCTGTCTCATTCCTGCCTGTCCCAGTGCGTAGTAGTCTAACTCTTCTAGGAGCTGATGAAATAAAGCTTCCTTCCCATAAATTTCCCGAGGTCAGTTTTAATTACTCTCTATATCTGACAATTGATTAACGCAACTGATTAGCAAAAAAGAACATTAATCAGCTCACATCCGAATCTGGTTTAAAATGCTTCAAGGGCAGGTGCAATGGCACATGCCTGTAATCGCAGCTACTTGGGAGGCTGATTTGGGAGGATTGCTTGAAGCCAAGAGTTCAAGACCAGCCTGAGCAACATAGTGAGACTCTAAAAAAATTTTTTTAATAAACAAATTAAAATAAAATGTTTCCACATTTCCTGTCCTTAGAATAAAATCCAGACTCTTTACTGGTGCTGGAAAGGCCCTACATGGCCTGGTTGTACTTACCTCTTCTATCTTATCTCCTACCCTCAATGGCTTTCTGTTTCTTAAGCACTCTGAGTTCTTTTCCACCCCAGAGCCTTTGCACATCCCATTCCCATTGCCTGGAATGCTATTTCCTCAGCTCTTCAAATGTCTGGCTTCTCCTTAGTTACCAGATCTCTGCTCAAACATTACATCCCCAAGGAGGCATTCTCAATCAGTCCTGCACCCAGCAGGATTCAGTCAGCACATTCACAACAGGAACATTAGAGGAAGGACTATTTACAAAAGCATGGGGAACCATAAGGGATAGTGAAGCACCCCAGGAGCTAGAGAGGGGCTGTTACCCCTGTTAGGCCTGAAGCAAAGAGGGCAGGAGCATTCCAGAATACAAAAGGAGAGCTCTATGAAGACAGCTGCCCTTAGAGGACACGTGGCCTTCAACCCAGTGATTCACCCAGCTCAAGGCAACTCAGAAAGGAGGGGGGCCAAGGAGGAAAGCACCCTGACATCACTCTCCACCCTCCCTCCATTCTTCTCCATTCTCGAGGACTCTGCGTTGGCCAAACCCATCTGACACTAGAAGGCAAGAAAGCTTGTTGATGCAGAATAGGGGTTGACAAGTATTTTCAGCTTTTCAAGTCATGCAGTCTCTGTCATAACTACTCAATTCTGCCATCGTAGCGTAGACCATACATAAATAAATGAGTATAGCTGTGTTCCGAAAAAACTTTATTTACAAAAACAGGCAGCAGGCCATCATTTGCTGGTCCGTGATGTAGAACATTCATGATGGTCTTCTGGGGCAGAGGACAAGGTAGAGAAAGGTGGAGCATAGCCCTCGGGTTAAACAGAATTTGTCTAGCATCCCTTGCCTGGGCATCCCAAGTCACTATCACATTATCCCTTTTTTTTTTTTTTTTTTTTTTTTGAGACGGAGTTTTGCTCTGTCACCCAGGCTGGAGTGCAATGCTGTGATCTTGGCTCACTGCAACCTCTGCCTCCCGGGTTCCAGCAATTCTTCTGCCTCAGCCTCCCAAGTAGCTGGGACTACAGGCACACGCCACCATGCCTGGCTAATTTTTGGCGGTTCTCCTGTCTCAGTCTCCCGAGTAGCTGGGACTACAGGCACATGCCACTACACCTGGATAATTTTTGTAGTTTTTAGTAGAGACCATATTGGCCAGGCTGGTCTCGAACTCCTGACATCGTGATCCACCTGCCTCGGCCTCCCAAAGTGCTGGGATTACAGGCATGAGCCAGTGCGCCTGGCCCCAAATAAATATTTTTTAATGAATAATAACATAACTAACAAAGTATGATACAAGCTGACAAAAAATCCAGAGTATCTATTCTCCTTAAGTTAGGTGCACCAAATAGTGTGCTCCAAACAGGAACTCTGTTCTCCCTCTCTAGGCCACACCAAAGTGCAGTTCTCGTCTACTCCCTCGCAGTCTTCCGAGCACCCTCTCCAGACCAACTCTGCTCATCCACCACTCCCAGTGCCTCCACCATCCATCACTCTGGTTGCAATTCCCTGCCCAACTTTCAGTCCTTCAAGCCCTAAGTGGTTTGGAGTTCAGAGTCTTTGGAACTAATTCTGCTTCATGAGACCTCTCCCCCAACCTCCCAGCAAAGACAGACTTGCTTTGAGTGTCTCCATTTCATCTGATGAGGCCACAGTACCTTCCTGGGTAGGTGGTGAGGGAAGAGAGAAAGGAAGCCTCTCTAAAATTCCTGCTCTGTGTGTGTGTGTGTGTGTGTGTGTGTGTGTGTGTGTGTGTGTGTGTGTTGTGTGTGTGTGTGTGTGTGTGTGTGTGTGTGTGTGTGTGTGTGTATGAAGGTCTCACTCTGTCACCCAGGCTGGAGTGCAGTGGCACAAACATGGCTCACTGCAGCCTCAACCTCATGGACACAATCAATTCTCCCACCTTAGCCTCCTGACTGGCTAGGACTACAGGCACACACAACCAAGCCCAGTTAATTTTGTTGGTATTTTCTGTAGAAACGGGGTTTTGCCATGTTGCTCAGGCTGGTCGCAAACTCCTGGGCTCAAGCAATCCTCCCACCTCGGCCTCCCTAAGTGCTGGGATTACAGGCGTGAGCCACCGTGCCCAGCCATGCTTTCTTATTTTTAATACAAAAGATGACAGATTCCCCAAAAGCATCCAACAAAAGGAAAACAATTATATTATCATACAATTTTTAAAGCGATCAGAAATGATTATCATCAATTTTTAAAGCAATCAAAAAGAATCACAATTTGCAAAGGGTTTAGTATAGAGCATTAAGTTTTAAAAAAATCAAGATACCAAATTGTGTGTGTACTTTTATTGCAAGCATATGAAAATTGCACCTGGATCCAAGGACTAGAAGAGTATGAGGAATGTCAATGCTAGTATATTAGAGTATAGGTGATTTCCCTCTGATTTCCATTACCACTGCTATATTTGCTAATTATTATGAGCAGTTCATCCATGAGCTACAGAGTATGGTCCAATACACAGCATTTTGTATCATCAATTCAGCAAGAAGAGTGACAGGTGGACGCTTTCTTAGTATCTGGTACAATGAAAGACAAATAGGGCAAGAATTGCACTTTAAGCCTGAAAGGCTGAGTTTTATTTAATATGGTCCTCTGTCCAGAAATAGTTTCATTAAAAAGTATGGCTTAAGAAATTAATGAGACCAAGTGTGGTGGCTCATGCCTGTAATCACAACACTTTGGCAGGCCAAGGCAGGTGGATCACCTGAAGTCAGGAGTTCAAGACCAGCCTGGCCAACATGGCAGAACCCCATCTCTACTGAAAATACAAAAATTAGCCGGGCATGGTGGCAGGCGCCTGTAATACCAGATACTCAGGAGGCTGAGGCAGGAGAATCACTTGAACCCAGGAGGAGGAGGCTGCAGTGAGCCGAGATCGCACCACTGTACTCCAGCCTGGGCAACTCTGACTCAAAAAAAAAAAGGAAGGAAGGAAGGAAGGAAGGAAGGAAGGAAGGAAGGAAGGAAGGAAGGAAGGAAGGAAGGAAGGAAGGAAGGAAACCAAATCTGTTTCCCCCTATACTTCCTCTCCTCTGTTTTTCCTTTTTTTTTTTTTTTTTTTTTTTGTAAGAGGACCAAAGTTGTTGGAAAGTGGAAAGGTAAATGGTTTTCTAATAATATTAGCCAAAAAGACACTGTTATTTTGTAGCAAACCCCTGAGACCACAGCAGTTACTTTATGACTTTATGACTACTAAAGGCTGGCACTTGAGACTAATGCGAAATTTGGCAGCCAATGCTTTCGACCTCTTACCATTTCCTGAAGATCTGGACTCTTTCTCTTACATTCTCACAGATCAGCAGAATCTCTCTCTCTCTCTCTCTCTATCTCTCTCTCTCTCTCCCTCCCTCCCCTACCCCCCACCCCTCCACCCCAGCCCACTTTTATTTTGGAATCCTAGACATAGCTAACATCAAATGCATAGATTTCCAGCACACATTCATAGATTCAACACCAATCCATTGCCATTGAATGTTACAAATTCGGGGATCCATTTGGCATTGGGAAGTTGTTCTTTGAATCCATCTCATTTCATCTCTTATGAAGCATCTCATGTCTGTAGTCTATTGAATCTATAGTTGTTTCCCTGGCCTAAATTTTAATTTTACCTTTTGTACATATCTTATGATACAACTTCTCAACCAGCCAATCTGAATTTTTTCTCTGCTCTTTCAAAGACTGATATCTACCCTGTAAGATCACAATTCACAAAGAAAAGATCACGAATGCAGACACTCAGATACAAAAGAGATTCATCACAGCAATTTTTAAAATAACAGTGTATAAACACTAAAAATAACTTCAATATTTAGTGATAGGGCATGGTGACATAAATAATAATTCATTTAATCAATGGGAAATTACTCAGACCATGAAAATATCTGCAAAGGATGTTAACTGTCATATAATGTTGAGTGAGAAAAAGAGGAAACAAAACTCTATATAATTCCATTTTAGTGGAAAATAATATATACATATAGAAAGAAGACCAGAAGGAAATAGTTCCTTCTGTTTGTAGTGGTTACTTGGATGATACCTCTTTCTGTTTATGTTTTTCTTCATTTTCTTAATTTTCTTAAATAAATACGTATTACTTTTACATTTGGAAATAAACTTGTTTCAAAGATCAAAAAGGCAAGTTGCTACACTAGAATCCAGAAAGTTACAGTAAGCCTTGCTCCTCTCCTAGGCTGGCTATTAGAAAGTTGCTTTCTCCTCTGTCTCATTTTAAAGAGGGTAGGTATTGCCACATTATTAAGCAATCAGCCAGTGGGGTTCATCCAAGAACAATAAACTGACCTCTCAAGAGAAAATTAGTGAAGCTCAGGAAATTAGTGCTGGAAACCCCCACTGAGTGATCTAATGCATCCCTCAAGAATCAGCGCCATATACATTACACTTTCTGGTGTAGGCACTTTCTTTTCAATTTAATTTGAAAAGTTTCAAGTGATGGCAATTTCACTGCTACATTTTAGACCAGTCAACAAGCTATTAATCCATCTTCCCTGAGCAGAGCATAATAACTCCAATGAACTTCAGAGATATCCGTTTAACTTTCTGCCCCGGACCTGCCAGCTGAACAAATATCCCAGACCGAGTTCAAATTCTGGCACCTCCTCTTAGCCAGAAGACTTTACACAAGTCCCTTTACCTATCTGTTCCTAGGTTTCCTCATTTGGGAAAAAGAAAACCTCATCACCTCCCTCAGAAAATTTGCTGTAGGAATTAAATGAGATGATACACACAGGGAATGCACTTAGTGCAACAGTGGTGCTCGGTCAATGTTTGGCGATTCTAGAGTGCTCGGCTCATGTTAAACAGTTGTTTTCCTGGCAGAAGAAACAGTCTACAATGAGTCAACAATCCCTTCTTTTGGCTTTCCCTAGATGACACTAGTGGGTTACAGTGAACAATATAGTTCAAAACTTTGAAAAGCAAAATTTCATTTGGTACCCAAACCTTGGGCTACTGCACCATCGAAATTAACCAGCCTCATCAACACCTGTGAAAAGAAGGGGGAAAAATAAAAATAAAAATAAAAATACTTTAAAAATAAATTAGGCTCAGATCATGGATATGGTTCAGAGAGCACTTTTTCATTGTGAATAAGAGCCAGAATTGGAAGGCCAGGAGGATGGGAAAAAGAAGACACGGAACGAAGAGTCACATTTGAGAATGAATCAATAGTTTGATGAACAGTTCATGGAGAGGCTGAAGGAAAGAAAAGAAGAATGCTGCCAGGTACCTAACTTGGAGGACTAAATTCACAATTTATTCATTCAATGAATTATCTGTTGAGCACCTACTAAGGGCCAGGCACAGTTCTGGGTGTTTGGGATAACACAGCAAACAAAATGGAAAAAAGTATCTGCCCTTGTGGGTCTTCCTTTCTAGTGGGAAAGACAGTAAATAAGAAGACAAATAAATAAAAAAGACCATTTCTGACATAGAAAATAAACAAGGCAATGGGACGGAGAATAAGAGGATGGGGTCCACTTTAGATATGATGGTCAGGGAAGGCCTCCGTCAGGCGGTAACATGTGAGTTAGTGGGTCCTGGAAGATGAGAAGGAACCAATAGTTAGAGGGGAGAGGAAGCATTCCAGGAGGAAGGAACAGTAGGTACAGAGACTTTGGGGTGGGAAAAGGTTAGGTATGTTAGAGAAACGGGGGAAAATGTCTATGTAATTGAAGTGCAGTAAGAAAGGAGAGAATTCTGGGCATGGTGGTGCATGCCTGTAATCCCAGCACTTTGGGAGGCCGAGGCGGGAGGATCGCTTGAGGCCAGGAGCTCGAGGATGCAGTGAGCTATGATTGCACAACTGCACTCCAGCCTGGGTGACAGAGCAAGACTGTCTCTAAAAAATAAATGGTAAATAAATAAATAAATAAGAAAGGAGATACTTGGCAGAAGAGATTGGAAAAGTGAGCAGGGTTCATTGAGCAAGGACCAAGCCTTGAGAAGCAAGTTCTTAGGGAAGACAATGAGTTCCTCTTTGACACACTGAGTTTGGGACACCTGAGAGGATCTCCAAGCGAAAGATCCTGGACTGTGTCCTAAGAATTAGAGACAGAACTGGGATCTGAGAAATCGCTCAGTTGCGTCAGAATCACCACGGAGTATTCTACAAATACAGTTTTCTCAGGCATTAAAAGTACAGATTTCTGGCCGGGCGTGGTGGCTCACGCCTATAATCCTGGCACTTTGGGAGGCCGAGGCAGGCAGATCACGAGGTCAGGAGATGGAGACCATCCTGGCTAACACGGTGGAACCCCGTCTCTACTAAAAATACAAAAAAATTAGCCAGGCGTGGTGGTGGGTCCCTGTAGTCCCAGCTACTCAGGAGACTGAGGCAGGAGAATGGCATGAACCCGGGAGGTGGAGTTTGCAGTGAGCCCAGATCGCACCACTGCACTCCAGCCTGGGTGACAGAGCGAGACTCTATCTCAAAAAAAAAAAAAAAAAAAAGTACAGATTTCTGGGGTGCTACCTGAGAAATTCTAATCCAAGTAGGTCTTGATCAAGACCTGAAAATCATTTTTTTCAATACATCCAGCTAATTTTGGTCAATTCATTTATTGGACAGGTTATAGTCTAGAGAAAGAGCAGATAATGAACAAGTAAATAAATTACAATTGTGACACACACTACACACACACAAAATAATAAACTGGCAAGTATAAAATAAGGATGGAGACCGACGCTAGATAATCTACAAGGAAGACCTCTCTTTGAGGAAGTGACTTGAGCTGTCACCTGAGGAATAAGAAGGAGGAGCCTCCAGCACTTTGGGAGGCCAAAGCGGGTGGATCATGAGGTCAGGAGTTTAAGACCAGCCTGGCCAAGATGGTGAAACCCCATCTCTACTAAAAATACAAAAATTAGCTGGGCGTGGTGGCAGATACCTGTAACCCCAGGTACTTGGGAGGCTGAGGCAGAGAATTGCTTGAACCCGGGAGGTGGAGGTTGCAGTGAGCCGAGATCATGCCACGGCACTCCAGCCTGGGCAACAGAGTGAGACTCCATCTCAAAGTAAAAAAAAAAAAAAAAAAAAAGGAGGAGCCATGTGACAGCCAGGGAAAAGCAGCCGAGGCAGAGGGAACAGCCAAAGGAAAGACTTGGTTGAGAATTCAGTAAATGAATCTAATCTTTTAGTTATTCCCATTTCATTAACCCATCAAAATGAGAAAGAAGGCATGGCGGAGAATGTACTATTTCATCTTTGTGTGTTTACCCAGCAAGCTATACTAAGCACATCCCTTGTACCAGGAACTGTGCCAGATGCTGACACAAAGATGAGCCAGATGACCCCTTTTCTCGGGGAGTGTGCAGTCCAATGAGGGAGGCAGATAACAAAATAAGTATGGCTCATGAGATAAGTGAGAATCTCCCAGGCAATCAGCTTATATTCTGAGAAAGCCAAGAAGATGATTAATAGTTTCGAGTATGATGATGTGAGCAATTGCTTTTGACACTGCTTGATCAAATTATTTTCATTTCTTTGTGGTCCTGCAGCTCAGAATACCTGATTTTTGGTGAAATCTTTGCAAGGGATATCAGGTTTAGGATACTGTATAATGCACTACATGTTTCAGAATATAAGGAGAAATAGTATGCTAATAATAGCTAATATTTATTGAGCACATGGATTGACCTGGATAATGTACCATCTCACAGAAGAGTCACTATGACTTTATGAGGCAGGGACTATTATTATTTCCCCTTTTTCAGATGGAGAAATAGGGGCTTAGCAAGATGAGGGGGCTTTCCTGAAGTGACAATTTCCGAGTTCTGTCTGGATTCAAGCCTCAGTTCTGGTCCATACGGCCCTCTCATGAATAGCTTAGACACTGATACAATTGCTTTTCTCACTCTAGTCCCCAAAGTGGATATCTTGTTCTTCTCCCCAGCCCACTCATCCATCTAGGTTGCCTAGGCCAGCCTGATCTACCTGCATTTCTCCCCAGGGGTCCTGCAGGTGGAAAAGTGGGAAGAAGAATTCCTTGTTTCCACACTGGGGAGGGCACCTGGATGGGCATGGACCAGGCAGTGCCCACTGACTGACTATACTGGACTCCAGTCTCTTGAGCCCCAAGTAGAATGTGAAAAGCTTTGAGGCCAAAGCTGGGCTCCTGGTTCCCACCCCACCTGGGGGAGGGGATCGGGGGGAGGAGAAATTCATGGGGCTCAGTGTTCAAGGTCTGAGGCATAGGAGACAAATCAAATGCCCAGGCACCAGACAGTTAAGGTAAAACGTTGAAGTCAAGTAGAAGTAGTGAGTCTGTTGCCAACTGGATAGGGTTGGTCCTGTCCCATCTAAATGTATTAGAATTAAGTGACTTTTAAAAATGAGCTGGTCATCTTCAGCCCGTGGGCTGGCCAATTTGGAACTTAATGGGCCTTTGCGTCCTCCTTCCCTGAGCCTCCTTTTATTCCAGACTTCTCAGCGTGAGTCTGTACGTCCTCCGACGATCTCAGGGAGTGGGGTGCCTTCATCTGCCTGTTCCCTGTTTCTCAGGCTGACGTTCCCGCTGTCCTCCCCGCCTTCCCTCACTCCTTTTCTCCCTCCCTTCCTCCTTGTGGGGAGGCTCTTGGCCGGGGTCCCTGAGCCCGGGCGGGTGCTGGCAGAGGACGCAGAAGGGGTGAGGTCACGTCTCCCTTGAGCCCCGAGCCGCTGGCTTTTCAGAGCCTCGCCACAAGCCGGTGGCCAGAGCCCCAGACCACACAGACCGTGCATTCCTCCACCCTCCCCGCGCCGCCGGCCTCGCCCATGTCTCAGTACGCCCCCAGCCCGGACTTCAAGAGGGCTTTGGATAGCAGTCCCGAGGCCAACACTGAAGATGACAAGACCGAGGAGGACGTGCCCATGCCCAAGAACTACCTGTGGCTCACCATCGTCTCGTGTTTTTGCCCTGCGTACCCCATCAACATCGTGGCTTTGGTCTTTTCCATCATGGTGAGTGAATCACGGCCAGAGGCAGCCTGGGAGGAGAGACCCGGGCCGCTTTGAGCCCCTGCAGGGGAGTCCGCGCGCTCCCTGCGGCTCCCTTCCTCACGGCCCCGCCCGCGCTAGGTGTTCTTTGTCCTCGCACCTTCTCCTCACCTTTTTCGGGCTCTCAGAGCTCTCCCCGCAATCATCAGCACCTCCTCTGCACTCCTCGTGGTACTCAGAGCCCTGATCAAGCTTCCCCCAGGCTAGCTTTCCTCTTCTTTCCAGCTCCCAGGGTGCGTTTCCTCTCCAACCCGGGGAAGTTGTTCCGTGGACTTGGCTGACTCCTCTGACCTTCCTAGGCACTTGCCTGGAGCTTCTCAACCCTCTTTTCTAGAGCCCCAATGCGCGCCACCCTAGCGAGCGGCAGTAAGCTCATTCCCCGAGCGCGCAGGCTCTACGTTCCTTTCCCTGCCGCGCCGCGGTCTCCTGCTCTCCAGCGCCCAGGACTGTCTCTGTCTCAGCCTGTGCTCCCTTCTCTGTTTGCTGCGCCCAAGGGCACCGTTTCCGCCAGTCTCCAGGGGGTCCCCAGGCGATTCCTGATGCCCCCTCCTTGATCCCCTGTTTCCGCGCTTTGGCACGGCACGCTCTGTCCAGGCAACAGTTTCCTCTCGCTTCTTCCTACACCCAACTTCCTCTCCTTGCCTCCCTCCGGCACCCCTTTTTAACGCGCCCGAGGCTGGCTCACACCCGCTACCTCTTTAGGCCTTTCTTGGGCTCCCCGTGTGCCCCCCTCACCAGCAAAGTGGGTGCGCCTCTCTTACTCTTTCTACCCAGCGCGTCGTAGTTCCTCCCTGTTTACCGCGCACTGGCCCTAACCTCGCTTCTCTTGGTGTCCCCCAGGGCTCCCAGGCGCCCTCCACCGCTCTGTCCTGCGCCCGGGGCTCTCCCGGGAATGAACTAGGGGATTCCACGCAACGTGCGGCTCCACCCGCCCTCTGCGCTCAGGCCTCCCGAGCGGCCCGCCTCTCTAGGAGTGGCCGCTGGGGCCTCTAGTCCGCCCTTCCGGAGCTCAGCTCCCTAGCCCTCTTCAACTCTGGTAGGAACACCCGAGCGAACCCCACCAGGAGTGCGACGAGCGAGCGCCTGCTAGGCCCCCGCCTTATTGACTGCAGCAGCTGGCCCGGGGGTGGCGGCGGGGTGAGGTTCGCACCGGCACTGTCCCGGGACAACCCTTGCGGTTGCGCTCCCTCCCCCACCGGCTCACCTCGCCTGTAGCTGGGCCACGGAACTCCCTGGCCACAGACGCAGAGCCCTGATTCAGCACGGTGAAAATCGCGAGCCACCCGTCCCCCGTCAAGTCCGCCCACACTTGCCCATGGGTGGTGGCACCATATTCGATTCGTGGGCACGTGCAAGGCTCCATTTGCACCCGTAACTTGCCCTTTCCCAAACCCGGTTTGTGGACGGCGTCTGCACCAATACGAAAGCGCGCAGCCGCTGCAAGTTCAGACAGGTCTGTATCCAAATCCCAATTCTCCCACTTTCTAGCAGTGTGATCTCTGAAGTCACTGCATCTCTGAACCTCAGTCTCTTTGTAAAACCGGAATAATCATAGCCATGTTTCTTGGGGTTGTTGGGAGCATTCATGCCATAATAATTGTAAAGTGCTTAGAACAGTGACCAGCATGGTATCTTTACAAAATCTTTACTCAAATGTCACTTCATGAGGCCTTCTGTGATTACTGTTTAAAATCAGGACTCCCACCCACCCACCCCGCGCAAGCTCTGTTCTTCCTTCCCTGCTACCTTTTGACCAAATTACTTCTCTCCATCTGATATAGTATTTTAATTATTTGTATGTTTACAGTCTGTGTCCCTCTCATTAGAATATAAGCTCCATGAGGGCAGGAATATTTGTTGGTTCCTGTATCTTCAGCATCTAGAAGAAAATCTGGCACGTGGTAGATGCTTAATAAGTATTATGAAATGAATGCATGCATGAATGAATGGTGTGGATGAATCATTGACCTTTTTATCCCATCCTGGAGGCCCAGAAACCGTCGCATCCGGTTCCTTCCCACCAACCAGCCAATTTCCTCCCTTCCTTCCTCTCCCCATATATCCGGTCTTGACTTTTTTTGCCGAGAGTCTGGAAACGATGCTGCAGCCAAATTCTCCAGGCAGCAGCAGACTGTCTGGCTGGCACTGGTGCCCACATTCTATCCTGGTTTATTAATGAAGCAGCCAATTCACTCCTTTCCCAGTGCCACTTAGAAAACTGCCTGCAAAGGCTTTTTCCCTCATTGGTCTGAAATGAGCTGGCACTCCAGCTGGTAGTGACAGGTCAGATATTAATGATGCTGCTTGGTATGCCCTGGGAGATGAGGTTTGCACATGCTTTGAATTGAAACTTCCTTTTCTAATCCCCTCTTCCCCATTCCCTCCCCCACTGGAGATAGTTTACTATGGACAAGTTTGTATCTCTTTTTTTTTTTTTTGAGGCGGAGTCTTGCTCTGTCACCCAGGCTGGAGTGCAGTGGCACAATCTCGGCTCACTGCAACCTCCACCTCCCGGGTTCAAGCGATCCTTCCACCCCAGCCACCCCAAACAGCTGGGACTACAGACGCGGGCCACCACGCCCGACTAATTTTTGTATTTTTAGTAGAGACAGGGTTTCACCATGTTGCCCAGGCTGATCTCAAACTCCTGACCTCAAGTGATCCGCCCACCTCAGCCTCCCAGAGTGCTGGGATTACATGGGTGAGCCACTGCACCCAGCCAAGTTTTGTACCTTTTTAAACCCTTGGTTTCTTCATCTATAAAATGGGAATGTGAAAGCTGTTTTAAGTTGAGCAAAACTGTTGTAAGGATGAAACAAAACAAAGCATTCTAGCTCTTAGCACTATGCTAGGTACATGCAATAATTGTCAGACAGATGTATAGATTTGGAACCTGGAGATATCATGTTACATATGAAAACAAACAGAAATTCTAAACGGTGTGTCCTACACCCTTCCTGTTGCACTGGAAGTCTTTTTCCATTGATATAGTGCAGCTCTGGGCTTGATCAGTTTCATCACAAGGACTCCAAAGGACAAAGGACAAAGAGGAAGAGGAAGGATGTGCAGTAGGAAGGTGGGAGACCAATTCTGCCAGGTGTTTGCTTCCCCTAGGGTCTCTTGTGATGTTTAGTCCTGGCAATTTTCAACTCTCACTTCTCTGTAATTTATGATTTGTGGTGCTCTCAATGATTTGGGGTGTTACTGGCATTTGGTGGAAAGAGCCAAAGTACTAATGTCTGCCATGCTAGGGGCTGTCCCCCAATGAAGAATGGACACATGCCCAATACCAAGACCATCCCAATGAAGAAGCACTGTAGGATGATGCAAATTGATATAAACATGGATGTGTGGAACATATTGACAAGGCTCAAAATAATTAGTTTCCAGAATGGTAAAAAAAAGAGCCAACAATCTCAAAACAATCAATACTTAAATATTTATTACAACAAGCCTGAGAAGCTTTCTATAAAATCACCAAATTAGAGTAGGTGGTGGCAAAGAAAACTACTTTGGAAAAATACACATTCAAGAAGAGTGTTCTTTGAGTTGTGGATTTCTGTGTTCTTTCTACCACCCCATGTAGATCGAGGGGAGTCCTGGGGTCCTGGGGGTTAGGAAATGGCACACTACAGACGAGTTCTAGTCCAACATGTCGTGTGGTATTGGATGTTGATGGGTCAAGCATTGTCAAGGACACAGAAGTGTTTCTTCCTCTATGTATTCTAAGTCTATTTATTGAAAGCATACTTAACTTCAATTTGAGGGACGCACGTCTCAAGAATTTCCCCCTAGACTGGGTTCCTAGTAGCTCATATTGCATCTTTGTGCAAATCTGAATATGGCACATTTTCTCCATGCAGACACAGCCCTCCACCAGGGCACATAGCTTGGTGAGGTGCACAAGCTGGCTTTCAAGCCTCATTCATCATGATCCCACCCATCCCTGGCTCCCTGTTTATTCCATGTGAAAGAACCCTATAATTTCCTAATGTGGCCCTCGACCTTGGAGAAAGAATATTTATTTGTTATTCAACATGTATTTATTGAGCATCTATTATGTGCCAGGCTCTATTCCAGCTATTCCTTTATCAAGTGGCAAATAAGATCAGCAAGGTCTCTGCCCTCCTGGATCTCAAAGAAGTGGGGCTCTAGGCAAGTTGCAAGAGTGTTGGCAAATTTAGGGTTAGTTCACTCTCAGGTAGCTGGAATTTGCTACCTGACTCAGAAGATGAGTTTGTGCCAACCCTCAATTCTTGATGACATCATGATGTAATCGTTTGCAAAACTGAACCAACTGGTCACTCTAATCATGGATACAAAATAACCAATGACTTTTGACTGGGTGGCTTATAAGCTTTTCATTAGCGTGTCTGTCTCACACCTACCAATAGGTGTGTGGGGATTTGCCCATTCTTCATTGGCGGACAATTCATAGCATGGCAGGACAGCAGTACTTTGAGTCTTTCCACCAAATGCCAGTAGCACCCCCAAATCACTGAGACCACCACAGATGCTCCCACATTTCTAAATGCCTTCATGGGGAACGGTGCAACCCCTAGTCGAGATTTTCAAGCACACCATTTCCTGAGATGTCTTACACACATCCCTGTCTAGAGACCAACCATTAAGGTTCGAATCCTTTTCTTTGATGTGCTTATGATTTTATGCAAGTGCCTTGATCTTTCTGAAGCCTGGCTTTTCCACCTTGTAAAATGGGGGTTGTGACAGTATTTACCCAAGTGCAATTGTGGAGACTAGATAATAAAAGTTAAAAGTTTTCAGGTCACTGCTTAGAACACAGCTAGAATTCAATAAGTATTGATGTTGATGATGGTGATGTAGATGATGGAAGATGTGTCTATTCTAGAGATAGGAGCCATTATCTTTTCCAGTTTTTCTGTTTTTACTGAGACTAGCAAATTTGATAAGAATAAAAACAATGACCAGTAGTAGACATGTAACTGGAATAAAAATTTGTTGCAGCATAAAGGTAAATATTGATGCCAAACGGAAACACATACAAATAAGCAAAGAGGATTTTTGGTTAATCGTGAAATATTGAACATACCTGTTTTGCTCCCACCCCTTCTGAGATCACTTAAAATGATAGTAAGTGCTATTTGGTAGCACAATAGGGTGACTATAGTCAATAATAACTTAATTGTAATTTTTAAATAACTTAAAAAGTGTACTTGCATTGTCTGTAACGTAAATGATAAATGCTTGAGGGGATGGATACCCCATTCTCCATGATGTGCTTATTTCACATTGCATGCCTGTATCAAAACATCTCATGTACCCCGTAAATGTATATACCTACTATGTGCCCAGAATTTAAAAAAGAAGTGGTAGTAAATGAATTTAAAAGGATACAAACACTCAAGGACAAATCAGGAAAACAGAAGAAGAAATGAGATGGTGACAAAATCTTAGATGATGGAAAATAGCTGGTTGGGCATCAACTAATTTTACGTAGTAGATGACACTGAAATCTAAATCCTGCACAAATAGTAGCCAACAAGAAGAAAGTCAATTTTCTCTGCAAAACTCTAGGAAAGCTCAGAAATTGGAGGTACTAGCTGAAGATACTGCCTTTGATGTCAGGAATAAAAGGTAGGGAAAATCTTTGAAAGTCTGTTTATGAAGTCGTGGAACTGCCGGAGATCACCTACCACCCCACACAGCCAGGCCCCCACTTCCTCACCAACTCAGACAGAAGATTAGAGATTTTCTCTCTGGTAAGATTAAACAGAATGACTCTAGACACCAGGCACAGCTGAGAGAAGGGTTTAGGTGCCAAGCTGAAAACGAGATTAATGGAAAGCTGCAACGTTGAACAAGGACGCTCCTTCCCCAACTTGGTTTCCTGGACAGAAATCGGAGAATTTCTCTCCAAGGATGTGACCAGTCCAAAAGTAAAAATCTTTAGGAGTCCTCCAGAGAGAGGATGCAATCCACCCACCCATTAACAAGCTCCATCCTCATGCGAAAAACTCCCAAGCAGCTTTTCAGTGTCTCACTTTCAAATATGATGAGTCAACTAAAGATTATCAGACATATGAAAAACTCTTCTGAAATAAAAGACCTGCGGTTTACAAAAAAAAAAAAAAATGAAGTATAAGGTAAATATAAGATGTAGAAGAAAACTTCAAGAATAGGTGAGTAGCATCCCCAGAGAATAAGAAACTATATTGTGTCCACAAGACAAGAACAGGCTGAAAAAAATAAAACAGCCAGAGAAGCAAAACAGAGCTCTTGGGAATTAAAAAACATGTGGGTAGATTAAAAAAAAAAAAAACAGTAGAAGCTCCTTTGAGCTGGAGCTGAAAAA
Source organism: Hylobates moloch (assembly GCF_009828535.3). Taxonomy (NCBI): domain Eukaryota; kingdom Metazoa; phylum Chordata; class Mammalia; order Primates; family Hylobatidae; genus Hylobates; species Hylobates moloch. The sequence goes on along the minus strand of NW_026652287.1, from coordinate 13,275,470 downwards.
ATAAAATAAAAATAGAGAAAGATTGCAAGTTAATGTCGAGGGAGCCTGAAGAAGTAATGCGAAAATCAAAAAGATGGAAAATATGGAAGTCACCCAAGTGTCCATCAATGGATGAATAGGTAAACAAAATATGTTATATACATAAAATTGAATATTATTCAGTCTTTAAAAGGAAAGAAATTCTGACATGGGCTACAACCTGGATGAACCTTGAAAATACTAGGCTAAATACAAGAAGCCAGTCACAAAAGGACAAATATATGATTCCATATAAGTGGAAACTTATATGAAATACCTAGAGTGGTCTAATTCTTGAGACAGAAAGTAGAATGGTGGTTGCCAGAGACTATGGGGAGAGGGAAATGGGGAGTTACTGTTTAATGGGTACGTAGTTTCAATTCTGAAGATAGGAAAGTTCTGGGAATGGATAGTGGTGATGGTTGTACAACAATGTGAATGTATTTAATGCCATTGAACTGTATACTTAAAAGCAGTTAAAATGGTAAATTTTATGTTATGCATATTTTACCACAATAAAAAATAAAGGAGGGAAATATTCTCCAAAAAAGATAAAAATAGTCAAAAATATATATAATAAAATTTGATACTCATTCCCAGAAATCTAACATCTAAAAGGAAAGTTCCACAAAAAGGAAAGAACAAAGAGAATTAAAGAGAGGAAATTATCAAATAAGTAATATAGAAAAAACTCCCAGAACTGAACGCATGAATTTCCAGATTAAAAGAATCCCCCAATACTCAATAAAGTGAATGAAGCAAGACATACCAAGGCACATCTTGGTGAAATTTCAGAGGTTCAAGGGTAAAATTTCTCTCCAATTCTGTAAACTTTGAAAGAAAGGGAACATTATTAATCCACATATGGATTAATAATGGCTTCAGAATTCTTATCAGGAATGCTGAAGGCTAAACAACAGTGAAAAGATGACTTCAAAAATCCTGAAAGAAAATTATTACTTCAATTCTAGACCCATCTAAATAATCATTCAAGGGAGAGAGAAGAATAAAGACATTTCCAGACATTTAAGATCTCAAACAAATGGCCTAGCATACATCTTTTCTCGGAAAGTCATGGGCGAATGTGCCTCCCAAAAAGAAGGGAGTAAGTCAAGAAAAAGATATGGGATCCCGAAAAGGGATTCAACACAGAAAAGGGACAGAGAAATGCTCCTGAAAAAAAGGCAACCAGTCTCACACCCACAGAAGATGCAGTTGATAATGGATGGTTGGCCTGAAGGCTTTGTCACAACCCATTATCTGGTTGTGGGCTGGCACCGTAAGCCACAGCCATGCCCCAAGTCTGACCATACCTGCTGTGGATGATAAGGTCAGTGGTCAGTAAATACTCACAGGATGAAAAACAAACCAAACCACGTGTTTTTTCCATCTGACCCAAGCTCCACCAGAGCTTGAAACATAGTTTTGACTGCTCACCCATCAAAACTGCTTCAGGTGGACTTCAGCTAGGTGTAGGGTGAAGATCATGTGTGTCTGTGAACTTGGAAATAGCAGGTCTTGGTGCAGGCAACTGATCCAGAGGGCTTGACGCTGCACACTAGTTGGAGCACCGAATGCTGATTCATTGGATCTCTCCCTGTCACTTCTCCCAATGTTCTCTGGCTCTTTCCACAGCTGAGATTGTCACCTGAGAAATGGGGTATTAAAATTACAGACCCCTGTGATTTATTTCTTGTGAATTTCTTGCTTGAAGCTCTGAAGAGCATTCAGATGGTTCCAGATGATGAAGACCCTGTCTGAAGTGTATCATCATGGGAAGGCCGCGTTCCAGATACCCATAGATTTTGCAAATATGCACATTTCCCCCAGCAGCCCTGCCTCATCGGTTACTTTCATAAGTTTTGCCACTTGGTGGCCACTGACATCTGGTATTTGGGAACCTAGAATTTAAACTGTTTTTAGAGTCCTTTCAGATCATTAGCAGTACAGACTACGTCTATTTCAAGATGTAAATCTGTGTGCTCCTAATTTTAAAAAATACATTTTAAGAGCCATTTAAATTTACTGATGACATGCTGTAATGGCTGGGTTTGTTGTAACATAATATGTGGGGATAGAGATAAAACAAGATTGGCCACTAATGCATGACAGTGGAAGCTTGGTTATGGGAACGTGGGGATTTATTATATTACCCTGTCAAACTGTGTATGCATTTAAAACTTTCCATAATAAAAAGTAAAAAGTGGGCCAGGCATGGTAGCTCACGCCTGTAATCCCAGCACTTTAGGAGGCTGAGACGGGTGGACCACCTGAGCACAGAAGCTCGAGACAAGCCTGGGCAACATGATAAAACCCCGTCTCTACAAAAACAAAAAAAAAAAGAAAAAATTAGCTGGGCACAGTAGTGAGTGCCTGTAATCCAAGCTACCCAAAAGGCAGAGGCAGGAAATCACTTGAGCCCAGGAGGCAGAGGTTGCAGGGAGCCGAGATCATGCCACTGCACTCTAGCCTGGGCAACAGAACGAGACCCTGTCTGAAAACAAACAAACAAACAAAGTAAAAAGAAAGAAATTCAGATAGAACCTCCCCTCCTAAGTCATTATCTGCCCGGATGAGTGGCAGATAAGACAACAAGACAGCAGCTATTAAATGAGTTGGCCAAAAAGGCCGTGGTTGAGATAGAGCTTGTCGTTAATTAGTAAGAAAACTGTTTCTGGCTTATGTGTGAATGTCAATGACGACTTTGAAGAATATCTTCAAATAATCATCAAAGGGAGCCCAGGTAGGACTCACATCCTAGAATTTTAATCACCTAAGAATCTTGTTAAAATGCAGACTCCACTCCTCTTTCAAGGCTCAGCTAGAAAATCACCTCCTCCATGAAGCCTTTTTTGATTGCCTCCTCTCTTTCACTCAAGATTGTGCCCTCTTTACTCTGAACAGATTTCCTCTTGGATCATCTTTACTTCCTTGCACTGATTTGTGTATGTGAGCCCCTTAAGATTACACTGTTAGCCCCAGCACCTAGCACAATATCAAGCATAAAGTCCACATGTAACAAACATTTGATGAGTGAATAAATGAATTAATGAATGAATGACTACATAGGCCAAAGTCTGCTCCTACCTTTATCTCTGAGGGTTTGCTTCCCTTCCTCAACTGTGCTCTGCATTCCTGCCAAAACCTTTTTTGGAAAACATCCAGGAGACTCAGGCAAATGCCAAGGGTCACTGAGAGGTTGGCCAAGGCTTGGTTCACAAGGATAATTTTCCTGGCTGGTCCAGAGCTCACCAATATGCTCACACTGTAGACCAGCTGGTCCACATTTAGAAATGTGTCTTTATTCTCAGCTTGTTAGTTCAGGGCAGGACACTCTTCAGCTCAAAGCTCCTCATCCAAAAATGTAAGCCTGAACATACCTGAGAATGTCCAGGTCTGCAAGTTCAAGAATTAAGCCAGACTTTCCAACATGGTGCATCTCAGAAAACTAGTTGTGTGTGGTGGTAACAAATTTTACCAAAAAAGGTACAGGTGCAGGAGAGGATTAAATTGAGAAACCAGGCCGGGTGCGGTGGCTCATGCCTGTAATCTCAGCACTTTGGGAGGCCGAGGCGGGCGGATCACGAGGTCAGGAGATCGAGACCATCCTGGCTAACACGGTGAAACCCCGTCTCCACTAAAAATACAAAAAATTAGCCGGGCGAGGTGGTGGGCGCCTGTAGTCCCAGCTACACGGGAGGCTGAGGCAGGAGAATGGCGTGAACCCCGGGGGTGCGGAGCCTGCAGTGAGCCGAGATCGCACCACTGCACTCCAGCCTGGGTGAAAGAGCGAGACTCCGTCTCAAAAAAAAAAAAAAAATTGAGAAACCAAATGCTGAGTTGAGCAAAAGTTAAGTCTTTTCTTTCCTTTGGAGCTTTTTGGAGCGTTTGACAAACCCCTGTGCATTATGGCTCTTTAATGGAATAATATAGTATGGGGCATTTACTAAGCATTTTCCCGGATTCTTGGATCATAAGGCTAATATGCCACAGCATACATTTTGGGAAATACTGTTCTTAACACTATCTTGGTTCTCACTTTAATGAGTACAGCTGCTATTGATATGGGAAGATTGCATGGTACTCCATCCTTAACATTCTTGCATTGTAGACCCACCTCTCCCCCTTTCTTCCAACTTGCTTGTTTTTTGGTTTGGTTGGTTTTTGTTGTTTTTTGTTTTTGAGACAGGGTTTTACTCTGTCACCCAGACTGGAGTGCAATGGTGCAATCATGGCTCACTGCAGCCTCAATCTCTGGCTCAAGCGATCCTCACACTTCAGTCTCCAAAGTGCTGGAATTACAGACATGAGCCACTATGCCTGGCTAATTTTTTAATTATTTTTTAGAAACAGGGTCTCCCTGTGTTGCCCAAGCTGGTCTCTAACTCCTGGCCTCAAGTAATCTTCCCGCCTCAGCCTCCAAAGTGCTGGGATTACAGGCATGAGCCACCATGCCTGGCTAAGTTGGGTGTTTTTAATGAGTCTCCCTAGCCAAACTTTTGCTAATTTCCTTCTTCCCTCATTCTCTTTTTTTTGCCATGGGTGAAATTCAGAAACTTGTCTTTCTGTTTCCTTTACCCTTTGTATCATATCTTCTATTCCCCAAACTAAAGGAGACTTTCTCTATTTTACTCCTTCTTTTGATAACTTTATTTGTTCTTTGCTGTGGGTAATTTTTATAGTAGTTTAGTATTTCTATTACTATTGTTATTGTAACATTTATACATTTGTCTTTACTTTTTAAAGCATTTCATATTGACACAATTTCACTTGTTCCTTGCAAAAATCCCAGCAAGGGACATAAGAAAGCTCTCCTCCTTATTTATCCTTAAGAAACTGAGGCTCAGAAATGTGGTAAGCCTCTCCAACAAAATCAACCATGACAGTCCTTACCCCCATGAAGCATTATAATCAGACAGCTATGCCTTTCCTTTTTTTTTTTTTTTTTTGAGACAGGGTCTCACTCTGTTGCACAGGCTGGAGTGCAGTGGTACAGCCACAGGTCACTGCAGCCTTGACCTCCCCAGGCTCAGTCGATCCTCCCAGTTCAGCCTCCTAGGCAGCTGGAACTATAAGCACGCACCACCATGCCCAGCTAAACTTTTTTTGTATTTATTGTATAGATGGTTCACCATGTTGCCCAGGCTGGTCTTGAACTCCTGTGCTCAAGAGTTCTATCCCCCTCAGCCTCCCGAAGTGCTGGGATTAGACGCATGAGCCACCACGTCTGGCCCTGCCTTACCCTTTGATAGGAAACAGCTTTGATTGTTCTGGAAGCTTTCTCTTTTAACAGATTTACCCCCATCAATATAAGAAGCATCATACAATACTCTCAATCAAGCCTGGCAGAATTCCTCCCTAGCTTTTGGCTCTAACGATAGACAGCCAAAAGGACAATTCTCACTTGTCCTGAAAATATTTATGGAGAGAAAAAGCCCAAAAGCCCAAGAAGAAGAGAGACGAGCATGAATGAATTAACGGTGCTGAAGAGGAAATGCACCTTGTAGTCTGGAAGCCCAGTCTCAGAATGCCCAGCACGACTTTTAGGTGTAGAAACAGGAGCAAGCAAAATCTAAACTAGAAATCCCAAAGTCATCCAAAAACTCAGATGTTATTCCTAAAAATATTTACTAAGTGCCCACATACATCAAGCTATTTTGATGGGAGCCTGCTATCTAGGAGTTTGAAATTTAAAACAATATTGATCTACTTAAAAAGAGTTTCTTGCACCTGGAAAAAAGTATCAGACTATGTTCAGAAATTTATGTAAGTCTACAGATGGAGGGGAGTATAAGGAGGGGACACTGGGAAAGAAAGAAACAGAGACAGAGACAGAGAAAGGGAGAAAACTCACTTCTCACTAACCAAGTATGTACCAGAGATAAAGGAATGAAGATGATGAGGATGGTTTTGAAAGAGAGAAGACATGGTTTGAAGAATAAAAAACATGTTCTAAAAAAAAAGATGTTCTAAAATTTGAAGAATTAGAAGATGTGGTTTGAAGAAAAAAAAGTTCTAAAAAAAAACATGTTCTAAAATTAGGATTTCAGTATTGACTGAACTCAACAGATCAGAATATTGGCATTAGCAATAGCAAACAAAATTTAAATTTCCCGAAAAAATTTAGGAAACATACGAGGTTTATACAAAGAAAGTCTCACCAGGAGACTAAAATGAAAAACCATGAGCTAAAAGGAGCATAGTATTTACATATTAGATGTTCATCCAGCATTAGTTATGAAATAAATTATAAAATGAGTTCCTAAACATGAAGCATGGTGCCTATCACAGAGAAACTGCTTAATATTCATTATTGTTGCTATAAATGTAAAAGAGACATAAATATTGATTGCAAAATAGGAGATTGGCAAACCAAATAATAATCCATCTATTTATAACATAGAGTGTTACAGCACAGTTAGGATAGTGCTTTTGAAGAATTTTTATGATACAGGGAAATGCTTGGGTGAAGGGCCAAGTGGAAAAACAGGACAAAATACAAAATTGTCTGTGCAATGAGATCCTTCATTCTTTATCAATTAAAAGTAGCCATATACCCATACATGCACCCTCAAAAGTATGAACGTGCATGGGGGAAGAAAAGGCTGGAAAGTATTTCAAACTGTCTACAATGATTTCCTCTAAGTAGCAGGATTCTGGGCAGTTACAGTATAAAGAGTTATAATATGTAGAGCACAATCTCTATCATCAGACCCACCAGAGTTTGAATCTTGGCACTACTGTTTATTGTTAGGTGACATTCATTGAATTATTTAACCTCTCTGAGTCTCTATTTCCTCATCTGTAAATTGGAAACAATATCACCTACCTCCAAGGGATTGTTGTCTGAATTAAATGGGATAATATATGCAAAGTTCTTGACAAATCTTGCCTATTATCATTTCAAATATTCCTATCCAAAGTTTTAATATTTTCCAAAGTTTCTGTAAAAAGTATGTAGATCTCATTTCTAGTCTGAAATGAGCATTTTTCTAAAGATAAAAAGGAATTCAACAAGGAGAACAAGGTTAGTAATTAGATGCAATTTTTTTTTTTTTTTTTTTTGAGACAGAGTCTCGCTTTGTCACCCTGGCTCCCAGGCTCAAGTGCAGTGGTGCAAACGTGGTTCACTGCAGTCCCCACCTCCCGGGCCCAAGCGACCCTCCTGCCCCATCCTCAGGCCCCCAAGTCCCCAAGTAGCTGGGACTACAGGCATGCATCACCACACCCGACTAATCTTTATATTTCTTGCTGGTCTCCAAACTCCTGAGCTCAGGAGATTCTCCCACCTCAGCCTCTGAAAGTGTGGGGATTACAGGCATGAACCACCATGCCCAACTTGTAATTAGATGCATTCTTATCCACCCTAAAAGGTGATTCTTGCTCTAAATCATATATCATTCCAGAGCTGAAATGGTCAGCTCTCTAGTTAACTTCAGAAAAATGCGTTTATTCTGATATTTTATTCTAGTCTTGAAGATCATTGAGGACAGAGAAACTACAGCTTAGCACAGCTCCTGCCCCAAAGTTAATGCTAGGAGAGTTAACAGAAGTTTTGCTCTTGTTTTTGTTTTGTTCCAATTCCAGTGGGGTTTTTTAGCCTGAAATGGTAAGAAGTAGCTCTTTCTCTACCCAAGTAGAAGCTCACTCTAATATAAGCCCACTTTTTGGATCTATCTCCCAGCCAGAGAGAGGGCACCTGATGCTCCTGAGATAAATTCTTTATGTTTTTGAAAGACATGTGGCCCATGATCTTTTCCCTTGAAAAGATTCCCTTTACTAACTATTCTGTAGAAAGTATCTACCAAAAGGAGGAAATGGCAGACAGCAGCGAGAATGTCTCCATCACTTCAAACATCTCCCCAAATTGCTTGTCCACCTTCATGTTTGATTATAGCAAAGTCCAAGGCTTATTTTCAATGAGAAGGAAAATGAAGGAGGCTGAGGGAGTGGCAAATAGAAATCTGCAAGGCCAAAGATGGAGAAAGCCTGGGCCTCCAGCCTTCTCTTCCATTGATGGCCATCTCTAGCCCCTGCCGCCATGGTTAAGAAGCTGGTTGGGGTGGCAGTTGACTCTTATATTTAAAGAGCAAAGCTGGGAGAGGGAATTCAGATGAGGGGGAAGAGCTTAAAGTCAACATGAAGAAGCGTCACTTGAGTGTGCAACAGGGTGCTTGGTCCCCAGAGAAGGTTCCACAGCATCTGGGAAACTTTCTACTGCCATCCTTCAAGGGTGAAAATCAGGGAGGGACGTTCTCCCACATTCATTTATTCATTCAAAAATGTTTGAATACCTGCTATATGCCAAGCACTATGGCAGCCCTGGAGATACATGCCAGCCTTTCTTGGGTATTTCTTCATAGCAGCATGAGAATGAATTAATAGAGTAAAATTGGTACTGAGGGAGTGGGGCGCTGCTATAAGGATATGCAAAAATGTGGAAGCAACTTTGGAACAGGGTAACAGGCAGAGGTTGGAACAGTTTGGAGGTCTCAGAAGAAGACAGGAAAATGTGGGAAAGTTTGGAACTTCCTAGAGACTTGCTGAATGACCAAAATGCTGATAGTGATATGAACAATAAGGTCCAGGCTGAGGTGGTCTCAGATGGAGATGAGGAACTTTTTGGGAACTGGAGTAAAGGTCACTCTTGCTATGCAAAGAGACTGGATGCATTTTACCTCTGCCCTAGAGATCTGTGGAACTTTGAACTTGAGAGAGATGATTTAGGGTATCTGGCAGAAGAAATTTCTAAGCAGTAAAGCATTCAGAAGGAAGTAGAGCATAAAAGTTTGGAAAATTTGCAGCCCGGCAATGCAATAGAAAAGAGAAAGCTATTTTCTGGGGAGAAATTCAAGCCGGCTACAAAAATTTGCATAAGTAACCAGGAGCCAAATGTTAATCACCAAGACAATGAGCAAAATGTCTCCAGGGCATATCAGAGACCTTCAAGGCAGCCCCTCTTATCACAAGCCTGGAGGCCTAGGAGGGAAAAATGGTTTTATGGGCACAGGTGTACAGCCTCAGACATGATGCCCTGCATCCCAGCTGCTTCAGCTCCAGCCATGACCAAAAGGGGCCAAAGTATAGCTTGAGCCATTGCTTCAGAGGATGCAAGCCTCAAGCCTTGGGGACTCCCACAACATGTTAGGCCTGAGAGTGCACAGAAGTCAAGAATTGAGGTTTGGGAACCTCTGCCTAGATTTCAGAGAATATATGGAAATGCCTGGATGTCCAGGCAGAAGTTTGCTGCAGGCGTGGAGCCCTCGTGAAGAACCTCTGCTAGGGCAGTGTGGAAGGGAAATGTGGGGTCAGAGCCCCCCACAGAGTCCCCATGGGGGCACTGCCGAGTGGAGCTATGAGAAGAGGGCCACCATCCTCTAGACCCCAGAATGGTAGATCCACCAATAGCTTGCACCATGCACTTGGTGCAACCCACAGACACTCAACACCAGCCATGGAAGCAGCCAGGGTGGGGGCCATACCCTGCAAAGCCACAGAGGCAGAGCTGCCCAAGGCTATGGGAGCCCACCTCTTGCATCAGCGTGACCTGGATGTGAGACATGGAGTCAAAGGAGATTATTTTGAAACTTTAAGGTTTAATGACTGCCCTATTGGATTTTGGACTTACATCCTTTGTTTTGGTCAATTTCTCCCATTTAGAATGGGTGTATTTACCCAGTGCCTGTACTCCCATTGTAACAAGGAAGTGACTTACTTGCTTTTGATTTTACAGGCTCATAGGCTGAAGGGACTTGCCTTGTCTTCGATGAGACTTTGGATCTGGACTTTGGGGTTAATGCTGGATGAGTTAAGACTTTGGGTGACTGTTGGAAGGGCATGATTTTTGTGTCCTGAAATGTGAGGACATGAGATTTGGGAGGGGCCATGGATGGAATGTTGTGGTTTAGCTGTGTCCTTACCCAAATCTTATCTTGAATTGCAGTTTCCATAAGCCTCACCTGTCATGGGAGGGACCTCGTGGGAGGTAATGAATCATGGGGGGTGATTTCCCCCATGCTGTTCTCATGATAGTGAGTTCTCATGACATATGATGGTTTTATAAGGGGCTCTTCCCCAATTCACTCGGCACTCATTCTCTCTCCTGCTGCCCTGTGAAGAGGTGCTTTCCACCATGATTGTAAGTTTCCTGAGGCTTCCCCAGTCACGTGGAGCTGTGAGTCAATTAAACTTCTTTTCTTATAAATTAACCAGTCTCAAGTATTTCTTTATAGCAGCATGAGAATGGACTAATACAACTCATTAGTAGTCACTACTCATCCCCACAACCCCTGGCAATCTCTAATCTACTGTCTATCTCTATGGATATTTCTTATAAATGGAATCATACAATATGTGATCTTTCATATATGTCCTCTTTCGCTTAGCATCCTGTTTTCAGGGTTTATCCATGTTGTAGCATTAATCAGTACTTCCTTCTTTTTAAGGCTGAATAATATTCTGTTGTATGGATATTCTATATTGTGTTTTTCTATTCATTCATTGATGGACATTGGATTGATTCCATTTTTGGCTTTTAAAAATATGCTGCTATGAATATTCATGCACAACTTTTTTGTATGAACTTATGTTTTCAATTTTCTTTGGTGTAGCGCTAGGAGTGGAATTGTTGGGTGGTATGATAATGATATGTTTAACTTGTTGAGGAACTGCTAGACCATTTCCAAAACACCCACACAATTTTGCAATCCCACCAGCCCTGTACAAGGGTTCCAGTTTCTCTATATCCTCAATAACATGTTATTATCTTTTTTGCTGTGGCTATCCCAGTAGGTGCAAAGTGGTATCTTTCTGAGGTTTTGATTTGCATTTCCCTAGTGACTAATGATGTTGAGCATTTCCTGTGCTTACTGGCAATTTGTATATCTTCTTCAAAGAAATGTCCATTCAGAGACTTTGCCCTCTTTAACTGGGTTGTTTGTCTTTTTATGGTTGAGTTTAAGATATATATATGTGTGTATATATCTTAAACTCAATATGTGTATATATCTTAAACTCAATAAATATACATATATATTTATTGTTGAGTTTAAGATATATATATATATTCTAGATACAAATACTTCATCAGATATGTGATTTGCAAATATTTTCTCTCCTTTTTGTGGGTTTTCTGGCCCTTGCTTCTTTCACTGCTTTGTGAACCTTTTTTGAGAGGTCTGTTTATGTATCCCAGAGTTTTTCACAAAACTGCTTTCCATTTTTGCTTGTATCTCCTCCTTTGGCTCCCAACGTGAACACTGGGCGGGAGTACAGATTCAAAGGCAAACATCATGTTGGGCCAGGCTCTGAACTCAACTCCTAAGTCTGAATCCCAGCTCTGCTCTTATCCTAGCTTCTCTGAGACTAGGTTTTCCCACCTATACAATGGGAACATTAATGTCAACCTCTCTTTCAGTTTTCAAAATTAAGTCAGATAATGCTGGGCACCTTTACTGCCATCATCTCATTTAAGCCCTCACAACCAACCTGTGCACAGATATTCTTTTTTTTTTTTTTTTTTTTGAGACAGAGTCTCGCTCTGTCACCCAGGCTGGAGTGCAGTGGTGTGGTCTTGACTCACTGCAACCTCCACCTCCCGGGTTCAAGTGACTCTCCTGCGTCAGCCTCCTGAGTAGCTGGGACTACAGGCACGTGCCACCATGCCCGGCTAATTTTTTGCATTTTTAGTATAGATGAGGTTTCACCTTGTTAGTCAGGATAGTCTCAATCTCCTGACCCTGTGATTCCCCCACCTTGGACTCCCAAAGTGCTGGGATTGCAGGTGTGAGCCACCATGCCCAGCCCTGTGCATAGATATTCTTATCTCTATTTTACAAATGAGGAGGCCAGGTGCAGTGGCTCACACCTGTAATCCCAGCACTTTGGGAGGCCAAGGCAGGTGGATTGCTTGAGCTCAGGAGTTCCAGACCAGCCTGGGCAACATGATAAAACCCCGTTTTCAAAAAATACAAAAAATTGGCCGGGCGTGGTGGCTCATGCCTATAATCCCAGCACTTTGGTAGGCCGAGGCGGGCGGATCACGAGGTCAGGAGATCAAGACCATCCTGGCTAACACGGTGAAACCCTGTCTCTACTAAAAATACAGAAACAAAATTAGCCGGGCGTGGTGGTGGGTGCCTGTAGTCCCAGCTACATGGGAGGCTGAGGCGGGAGAATGGTGCGAACCAGGAGGCGGAGGTTGCAGTGAGCCGAGATCACGCCACTGCACTCCAGCCTGGGCGACAGAGCGAGACTCCGTCTCAAAAAAAAAAAAAAAATTAGCCAGGCGTGGTGGTGTGCACCTGTAGTCCCAGCTACTTAGGAGACTGAGGTGGGAGGATCACTAAAGCACAGGAGGTCAAGGCTGCAGTGAGCCGTGATTGCACCACTGCATTCCAGGTGATGTAATGAGACCCTGTCTCAAAAAAAAAAAAAGAAAAAGAGGAAAACTAAGGTTTTCTTTGTTTTTGTTTTTTTATTATTATACTTTAAGTTCTAGGGTACATGTGCACAACGTGCAAGCTTGTCATATAGGTATACATGTGCCATGTTGGTTTGCTGTACCCATCAACTCGTCATTTACATTAGGTATTTCTCCTAATGCTATGCCTCCCCTAGCCCCCCAATTGTTAGGTCAACCAAGCATTATTTTTACATACCAGTAATCATCAACTGTCCAAATGGCTAGATATTTGGGCAAATTCCTAAGAAGCCTGTTTCAAAAAAAAAAAAAAGTAGGGCTAAAGGTTGGAAAATGAAAACTTGGCTGTATTAATTTTTTCTTTTTTATTAGGAATATATATTAAGGGAATGCTAGGTGTCAGACCCTCCATTAGGCACTGGAGCAATGAATACAATGAGATATGGTCTGTGCCTTCACGAAGCTCACAGTCAGGTGGCAGAACAAACACTCAAAAGTAAACAGGCCGCTGAATCAAACGACTGTGACTCGTGTCAAGAGCACAAAGGAAATAAATCAGGAGCTGAGTCAGAACCCACTGACCATGGTCACAGGGCATACTTAAGATGTGGGGACCTGGCTGAGTACAGTGGCTCATGCCTGTAATCCCAGCACTTTCGGAGGCTGAGGCAGGATGATCACTTGAGCACAAGAGTCTGAGTCCAGCCTGGGCAACATGGCAAGACCCTGTCTCTACCAGAAAATGAAAAAATTAGTCGGGCGTGGTGGCATGCACCTGTGGTCCCAGCTACTCTGGAGGCTGAGGCTGGAGAATTGCTTGAGCCCAAGAGTTTGAGGCTGCAGTGAGCTATGATTGCACCACTGGGCAACAGAGTAAAACCTTGTCTCAAAAAATAAAAAATGAAGAGATGAGGAGGCCTGAGAAGGCTGCCCTGAAGGTGCCAACATGTCAGCCAAGACCAGAATGAGCAGATGCTGGCCACATGAGACAGAGAGAGAAGAGGGCCACAAGTAGAGAGGGGATGACCTGGACACAGACGGGGGCAGGAAACGGGGAGACAGCGAGCAAGGGAAAAGGCTCCAAACGAGATAGGAGAGGCTGCAGGGGCCACTCCTGCAGGGTTGGGAAGGGCAGAATGAAGAATGTGAGCTTCTCCCAGGGAAACAGGGAGCCATGGAAGGCTTTAGCACTGAGGAAGCACAATGTTCCAATCCCATCTACCCACCAGTAATCCCAGCAGGGATTACTTTGGGAGGCTGAGGCAGGCGGATCACCTGAGGTCAGGAGTTCAAGACCAGCCTGGCCAACATGTGAAAGCCCATCTCTAATAAAAATACAAAAATTAGCTGGGTATGGTGGCATGCATCTGTAATCCCAGCTACTTGGGAGGCTGTAACCTCAAACTCCTGTGCTCACTCAATCCTCTCACCTCAGCCTCCTGAGTAGCTGGGACTACAGGTACATGCCACCATACCTGGCTTTTTTGTCTTTTTTCTGAAACAGGGTCTTGCTCTGTCACTCAGGCTGGAGTGCAGTGGCGCAATCATAGCTCACTGCAGCCTTGAACACTGGGACTCAAGCAATCCTCCCACCTCAGCATCCCCAAGTAGCTGGGACTACAAGCACGTGCCACCATGCCAGCTAATTTTTTGTAGATAGAGGGTCTCCCTATCTTGCCCAGGTTGGTCTTGAACTCCTGGACTCAAGTGATCCTTCTGCCTTGGCCTCCCAAAGTGTTGGGATTACAGGCATGAATCACTGCACCTGGCATCCAGCTAATTTTTAAAATTGTTTTGTAGAGACAAGGGTCTTGCTATGTTGCCCAGGCTGGTCTTGAACTCCTGGACTCAAGTGATCCTCCTGCCTCAGCCTCCCAAAGTGCTCGGATTACAGGTATGAGCTGCTGCACCTGGCCTATTCATATGCTTACAACAAAGAGAGAAAAAAAAACACAAACTCCTGTGTGTCTGTGCCTGTGTGTGTATACAATCACTGTACCAAACTAGCCATGTGACTACGGACAAATTGCTTTGACTTCTTTGTGCTTCAGTTTTCCCATCTGTAAAATGGAAACCGCAAAGCACCTAGCTCATAGTGTTGTGAGGACCAATACAATAATCTTGAAAAACATTCAACACAGTGCCCGGCATATACTAAATGCCTCATAAATAGTATCTGTTATCATTGTTATTTTGTCAAAGAAAGACTTAAAGCCAAAACATTTAGAAAAGAAAAGATTTTACTTCAAAAGAAATGCAAGAGAATCCACCTTCAAAAAGACCAGCTAGCCAAAGCAAAACACAAGTATTTAAAAGAAAACAGATGCATAGTTGTCAAGGTGACCGAGTTGTTTTATATTAATCTGTTCCTGGAAAACAAAACAGTATCTTTCTGAAGATATTACAGTATCTACAAAGGAAGTAACCTGTGTTTAGACATCATAGTTGCAAAAGGTAGTGATGAAGTTGTCTTTGCCAAGATTTATGGGAAGTGCTCAAGGTTCTAATATTTGAGGGATCAGGACTAGACAGACTGACTGTTATTCTTAGTTTATCTCAGGGTGAAAATTGCTGTTTCTCTCTCCTGACTATGATACATGATGTGCTTAGTCATAATGGAAGCAGGAGAAAGTGTCAGTTTTCTTTTCATATTATTCATGCGGGGAAAAATCTAGAATCAGATGCACCAAACTGCTAATAAGGGTTATCTCTGGGAAATAAGATTAGGGAAAGAGCTTTACTATTGACTGTATGTGCTTCTGTAGCATTCAAATGTTTTACATGTTCACAAATTGCATTAGTAATTTTTAAAAGAACAAATAAGATCATATAAATTTTGAGTATCTAAAGCTGCCCCGTTTCTTCCTAGTTCTTCCATTCCAGATGGAATAGTTTACATTCTAAGCTCTTCAGAAAAAGATTTATAAACCATGCACTTTCTCTAAAATCCATTTCCACCGCTTCAGTCTGTCACATCTGCCAGGAGAACCTCAATATAAAATTCCAATTAAAAGAGGAAAAGAATTACAGTGACATGTTGGGGAGGCAGGGAAAGAATTCTTTCTGCTTCACTGTTAGTTCTCTACCCTTAAGCCCGAGACCCCCCAGCCATGGAAATCCTTCACAGTGAAATCTCAGAGTTGGAGTCTCCCACTCTCGTCCCTCCCCACATCTTCTTACTTTTACCCAGCAGATCTACCCGTGGGCAGCCCTTTTCCCAAGTACCAGGGGAGAAAATGGATTCAGGAAAGGATTTGTGGGGAGAGGAGAGTCCACACTTAATACTGAAAGAGGCTTTTCATCTGTTTTTCAAGCCAACAGCAGCCCCATTCCTAGATTCACTCAAGGTCTCCCTTACATGTCCCTGGAAAGATGGTGGTTTGCAAAGAGAGGAGGGTCACATACAAGATGCCAGAGTGGCAGCGGGTGATGAAGGCGGGGCAGGATTCATCTGTGGCTTACACTCAAATCCCCTTCAGCCAGGTCACCAAGCACAGCCTCTCTGCCTTGTATCAAATAACTCAAATGGCCAGGGACTCTCATTTCAAACTGTGCTCATGGGCAATGCACAGGTGATAGATGTACCCTTCTACATGACAGACTGGCTGTTCTTCCCATTTTTTTGGTCACTGCTACTGAGAACATGAAACTGTTTTTTCATCCAAACAGCCTGGAGTTGCCATTTAGAAAAGAGAGGGGACTTCATTATTTTTCCTATGGTTACAGCAACATGAATGCATCATCACAGCTATCATCTCAGAACTGTGTTTTCCAAAGCAGCACAATAGGTCGGTTTGGGAAAGTCCGAATTTATATAATTCTAAACTGGATTATGAGCTCAGAATTTAGGGTTCTAATATTCTATGCAGTGATTTTGATTGTAAAGCCTCTAAAACAGCTTCTTAGCACTTTGGGAAGCTGAGGCAGTGGACTGCTTGAAGTCAGGAGTTTGAAACCAGCCTGGACAACATGGCAAAACCCCATCTCTACCAAAAATACAAAAAAAAAATTAGCTGGGTGTGGTGCTATGCACCTGTAGTCCTAGCTACTCAGGAGGCTGAAGTGGAAGGCTTACTTGAGCCCAGGAGGTTGAGGCTGCAGTGAGCCAAGATTGTGCCGCTCCACTCCAACCTGGGTGACAGAATGAGACCTCGTCTCAAAAAAAAATTTTTTTTAATGATAATAATCATGCAAGAGCAACCCAAGCATCTATCAACAGCTGAAGGGATAAACAAAATGCAATGTATCCCTACAATGGAATATTGTATATATCGCTACAATGGAGTATTGTTTATCCTTAAAAGGGGGAAAAATTCTGACACATGCTATAACATGGATGAACTCTGAAGACATTATTATGTCTAGGTAAAAGAATCCAGTCCCCCCAGAAAACAAATACTGCATAATTTCACTTGTATGAGGTACCTGGAATAGTCAAATTTATAGAGTCAGAAGGAATTGTGGTTGTCATGGGCTGGGGAGAGGGTGAATGGGAGTGAGTATTTTACAGGTATGGAGTTTCCACTGGGGAAGATGAAAATTCCAGAGATAGATGGTGGGTCATGTTTGCACAGCAATGCGAATGTACATAACGCCACTGAACAGTATACTTAAAAATGGTTAAAAGATTAAATTGTAGGCATGTTTTACCACAACAAAAAAATCACACACAAAAACATGTGCCGCCTGGTACCCACATCAGCTAAATCAGAATCTCTCCATGATAGCGCCTGGTTCTCTGTATTTTTTTTTACTACCCAGGTGATTCTAACGAACACTCAAGATGGAGAACTCCAGAATTCATGACTTAGAATTCAGGAACTCACCTTGCTGGAAGTCCCTAACATTGTTTTTAGTTCTCGCTCTCCCATTCACACAAGAGGCCTGAAAGCAATTCCTCTTCATTGTTGAGTCTTCCCGCCTGTTGCTGACTAAGGTGGCCCAGATCCAAGAATTAATGGAAGGTTCCGGAAGCAGAAAGCTCTGTGGTATACTGGGTATTTCTCTGGCTTGTAATTATCTGCATATGTCTAATCCCCCTTAATAGTCCAGGAAGAGGAGCAATTATTACTGAAGTGCTGTGATTTCAGAATCAAGGAAGAGGTTCTTAGTGAAATCTGTAATTCACAGCACTGATGGAGTCCTTCTGTACATAACTTCTTCCTTTTTTTTTTTCTTTGATACAAGGTCTCACTCTGTCATCCAGGCTGGAGTGCAGTGGCACGATCATAGCTCACTGCAGCCTCAAACTCGTGGGCTCAGGTGATCCTGCCACCTCAGCCTCCCAAGTATCTTAGACTACAGGTGTGTGCGTACATAACTTTTAAATACATATTTCCAGTCTTCTTTGGGCTACAGCACAACTGTTGGGTGACTCTTAGCCATGGGATGATAAAGAGAGCTTATTTTTCAAAACCGCGTGTTCCTTTTATTTTGAAAAATTGCAGGCCTCAAATATAAGTGAGCAAATAATATAATGACCTATATAATCACCAAAATGCACCAATAGTTAACATTTTTTGCCATTTTTATTCTTATTTTGCTGAAAATTTAGGTACAGGTTGCAATAATATCAGTTCTAGATAATACAGCCTATATCTTCTGTAGAAAAAATAATTCTGTTGTGTAACTAAAATACAAATATCACACTCAAGAAATTTAACATTATTATTATCTAACATTTACTCTACATTCAAATTTCCGCAATTATCCTGAAGATATCTGTAATTGCTACTTATTTATTAATCCTAGACACGATCAAGGATCATACATTGCATATAATTATTAGGTTCACCTAGTTTTCTTTAATCTAGGAGAGTCTCCTGATGTGTGTGGGTGGGTGGGTGTGCATGTCTTTCACGACACTGACTTTTTAAAAATAATTTCAAGCCATTTGTCTTGCAGAAAATTGCTCAAATAGAATTTACCCTATTATTCCCTCTTAATTAAAAAAAGCTAGGTATATTGAGAAAACTACATAGGGCCAGGTGCAGTGGCTCATGCCTGTAATCCCAACACTCTGAGAGGCCGAGGCAAGTGGATTGCTTGAGGCCGGAAGTTCGAGACCAGCCTGGCCAACATGGTGAAACTCTATCTCTGCTAAAAATACAAAAATTTGCCACACGTGGTGGCAGGCAGCTTTAGTCCCAGCTACTCAGGAGGCTGAGGCAGGAGAATGACTTGAACCCAGGAGGCAGAGGTTGCAGTGAGCTGAGATCACATCACTGCACTCCAGCCTGGGCAACAAAGCAAGACTCTGTCTCAGGAAAAAAAAAAAAGAAGAAGAAGGAGGAGGAGAAGGGAGAAGAAAAGAGAAGAGAAGAGAAAAAAGAAAAGAAAAGAAAAGACTACACAGGTAAAATGTCCTTGCCAGGGTATTTTATCAGAAGGCACATGATGTCATTTGGTCACGATTCTCTTATTATTAAAGGGAGAAGAACAGTATCTGGCCTTCATCTCAGCAGCAAGCAGTCTCTGAATACCTCTTCTTTGCCTGGCAGTGTGCTATGTCCTGCAGACCTCAAAGATGCCCTCAAAAACTTCACATTCTGTGGGGAAACAGACATATTCATGCTCTCATTCAGTCAATAACATATTTCTTGAGCTCCAACAATGTGCCAGACACCACTCTAAGTACTAGAAACAAGGATGATATTTAAATATTTAACAAGTTTGGCATGAGCACAGAATCAGAGAAGATGCTCTGCTGAGCCCGATAACCCTTAAGTTGCTGGATCATGGGAAAACAGGAAAATGCAGAGAAGCAAGTGGGATGGCTGGGATACTGGGGAAGGCGGACAAGATTCAGAGTAGCTGCTATTTATCAATGAGTACAGAGTATTTCAACATTTTAACAGCTGGGAATGACAGCCATGGTTTGGCCATGGAAATGAAAAATTCAGCCAAGGTCCCTGACTTCATGGATTGATCTTCTAGTGCAGGAGTGGACAAACTTCTTTGGTAAATGACCAAATAGTAAATATTTTTGGCCTTGCAGGTCCTACATTCTCTGGACAGAGAGACAAAGTCCCAACTACCCAACTCTGTCTTTGTAGCACAAAAGTAGTGTGTCAGTCCGTTTTGCACTGCTATAAAGAAATACCTAACACTGAATGATTTATGAAGAAAGGAGGTTCATTTGGTGCATGGTTCTGCAGGCTAAACAAACATGGCGCCAATGTCTTCTTCCGGTGAGGACTCAGGAAGCCTTTACTCATCGTGGAAAGCAAGGAGGAAACAACTGTGTCACGTGGCGAGACAGACAGAGCAAGAGAACGATGCCAGGCTCTTTTAAACAACCAGCTCTCACATGAACTAACAGAGTGAGAACTCATTACTGCAGGGAGGGCACCAAGCCATTAATGAGGGTCCGCCCCCTGACCACAACATCTCCCACCAGGCCCCACCTCCAACATTGGGGATCACATTTCCACATGAGATTTGGAGGGGACAAACATCCAAACTGAGGTAGGAGGTGGGACTTGACTCCAGACCAGATTGAAGACTGGCTGAAACAGGGAAAATGCACTCAAAGCTCCTCTCCATAAGACATGCTCACCAGTGCCATGACAGTTTATCATTGCTATGGCAACACCCAGAAGTTACCACCCCTTTCCAGGGCAATGACCCAGAAGTTGTCACTCTTTTCAGGGCCACACCCAGAAGTTACCACTCCTTATCTAAAAATTTCTTAACAACCTGCCCCTTAATTTACATAGTTAAAAGTGAGTATAAATCTGACTGCAACACTGCCCTGAGCTGCTGCTCTCAACACACTGCCTATGGGGTAGCCTTGCTCTGCAGGGGTCGTCATGGAACTGTAACTCAGCCAGGGCTCTAACGCTGCTGCCTCAATCAAGCTGCATTTTTTTTTTTTTTTTTTTTTTTTTTTTGAGACGGAGTTTCACTCTTGTTGCCCAGGCTGGAGTGCAATGGCAAAAATCTCGGCTCACTGCAACCTCTGCCTCCCAGGTTCAAGCAACTCTCCTGCCTCAGCTTCCCGAGTAGCTGGGATTACAGGTGTCTGCCATCACGCCCGGCTAATTTTTTGTATTTTTAGTAGAGACAGAGTTTCACCATGTTGGCCAGGATGGTCTCGAACTCCTGACCTCAGGTGATCCACCTGCCTTGACCTCCCAAAGTGCTGGGATTACAGGCGTGAGCCACCACGCCTGGCCTAAAGCTGCTTTCTTCTACCACCAGCTCACTCTTTTTTTTTGAGACGGAGTCTTGCTCCATCGCCCAGGCTGGAGTGCAGTGGCACAATCCCGGCTCACTGCAAGCTCCACCTCCCAGGTTCACGCCATTCTCCTGCCTCAGCCTCCCGAGTAGCTGGTACTATAGGCGCCCGCCACCATGCCCGGCTAATTTTTTTGTATTTTTAGTAGAGACAGGGTTTCACTGTGTTAGCCAGAATGGTCTTGATCTCCTGACCTCGTGATCCGCCCGTCTCGTCCTCCCAAAGTGCTGGGATTACAGGCATGAGCCACCGCGCCCGGCCCACCAGCTCACTCTTAAATTCTTTCCTGAGAGAGGTCAAAAAACTTCCCAGGCAAAAAACACATGAAAAAATGCTCATCATCACTGGCCATCAGAGAAATGCAAATCAAAACTACAATGAGATACCATCTCACACCAGTTAGAATGGCCATCATTAAAAAGTCAGGAAACAACAGGTGCTGGAGAGGATGTGGAGAAATGGGAACACTTTTACACTGTTGGTGGGACTGTAAACTAGTTCAACCATTGTGGAAGTCAGTATGGCGATTCCTCAGGGATCTAGAACTAGAAACACCATTTGACCCAGCCATCCCATTGCTGGGTATATACCCAAAGGACTATAAATCATGCTGCTATAAAGACACATGCACACGTATGTTTATTGTGGCACTATTCACAATAACAAAGACTTGGAACCAACCCAAATGTCCAACAATGATAGACTGGATTAAGAAAATGTGGCACATATAAACCATGGAATACTACGCAGCCATAAGAAATGATGAGTTCATGTCCTTTGTAGGGACATGGATGAAACTGGAAAACATAATTCTCAGTAAACTATCGCAAGGACAAAAAACCAAACACCGCATGTTCTCACTCATAGGTGGGAACTGAACAATGAGAACTCATGGACACAGGAAGGGGAACATCACACTCCGGGGACTGTTGTGGGGTGGGGGGGAGGGGGGAGGGACAGCATTAGGAGATATACCTAATGCTAAATGACGAGTTAATGGGTGCAGCAAACCAACATGGCACATGGATACATATGTAACAAACCTGCACATTGTGCACATGTACCCTAAAACCTAAAGTATAATAATAAAATTTAAAAAAATAAAATAAAATAAAATTTGGCAAGTAAATTAAAAAAAAAAAAGAATACCAGTGATTTCTTAATCCAGTTTTGCAAGTACAAACAATGACTGTGTATTATAAAAAGGGCTATTCAGATTTAGATTTCTTCATAGTTCCAATAAGGCAAAGATCAAATTTTAATGTCAAAAAAAAAAAAAAAAAAAAGACAAGCAGACAATGAGTGAGAATGTTCTAAATACTTTAGGGACAGTTTGATTGTTTTTTGGCTATGTTGTTTCAGACTGTAATTCTTACGAATGTAAAGTCAATTTGCAAAATTGAGTTAAAATATAATAGTTATAAACGTTTTTACTCTCTCATGTTAATCTAAAATAAAATAAAGCCTATGCTTTTTTGAAAAAAAAAAAAACTTCCCAGGCTAGGCCCCAATTCTGGGGCTCACCTGCCCTACAACAAAACTATATCAAATAGCCACAGACAATAGTAAACAAATGAGTGTGACTGTGTTCCAAATAAGCTTTATTTACAAAAAGAGGCAGCAGGCTGGATTTGGCCCATGGGCCATGATTTGCAAATCTCTGTTCCAGTGAACAAGACAGACATACTCATTTGTCCTTTTATGCTACAAATACTTATCCAGCATCTTCTACATAGCAAGTATTGCACTGGACACTGCTATGCCGAACAAGACAGATGGCTGGGCCTGGTGGCTCATGCCTGTAATCCCAGCACTCTGGGAGACCAAGGTGGGTGGATCACTTGAGGTCAGGAGTTGAAGACCAGCCTGGCCAATGTGGAAAAACCCTGTCTTTACTAAAAATACAAAAATCAGCCAGGCGTAGTGGCAGACACCTGTAATCCAAGCTACTTGGGAGGCTGAGGCAGGAGAATTGCTTGAACCCGGAGGCGGAGGTTGCAATGAGCCAAGATTGTGCCACTGCACTCCAGCCTGGGCGACAGAGCGAGACTCCGTCTCAAAAAAAAAAAAAAAAAGAAAAAAGACGGACGATGACCCCTGCCCACGTTGCACTTACATGCTGGTGAGAGAGACAAAATCTTGTTATGTAAATGCTAAGACAAAAGTCATCAGGAAATATAGAGGGGGCAGTTAACTCATCCTTAGAGTTTAGGGAAGGATTCCTGGAGGAGGGGATGACTGTGTTGTTTGCTTAGCAGCCTGTCAGTGAGATGAGCAAAGTCACCAGAGAGCTCTTGGAGCCTTTTCATCAGGACAGCCTGAGGACCTCCATCCCTTTCCCTGTGGGTTATCTGTCATCACCAGCTCTTCCCTTGTGTCCCCCAGTCTCTGAACAGCTACAACGACGGAGACTACGAAGGAGCCAGGCGGCTTGGGCGGAATGCTAAGTGGGTAGCCATCGCCTCCATCATCATTGGCCTTCTCATCATCGGCATTTCTTGTGCAGTTCACTTCACAAGGAAGTAAGTAGGCTTTTTGAATCCCTCCCCATGTCAAATGCCCTTTCTCGAATGCCCATTGGAATCTGTTAGGGTAGATTAGATTATGCTCCAGTAACAACCCCAAGCCAAAGGGTTTTCATGTTTTCTTCTCAGAACAAATTTGTCCCAGTCCAGAGGGACACATCAACAGTGTGGATCTTCTAGTGCAGGAGTGGGTGAACGTCTTTGGTAAATGACCAAATAGTAAATATTTTTGGCCTTACAGGCCCTACATCCTCTGGACAGAGGGACATAGTCCCAACTACTCAACTCAGTCTTTGTAGCACAAAAGTAGTGTGTTAGTCCATTCTGCATTGCTATAAAGAAATACCTCAGACTGAGTGATTTAATAAAGAAAGAAGGCTTGGATCCTTCTTTGGATCAGATCAACAATATGGATCCATTACATAGATCACATAGGTCAGTGGAAGGTCTCTCCTCCACCAAGTCATGCAGGGTCCAATGCTATACAAAGCTCCACCATCTTGTAGCTGCTCTATCTAGAACAGAAGTCAACAAACTTTGTCTGTAAAGGGCCAGATAGTAAATCTTGTAAGCCTTGCAGGCCATATGGTCCCGATCATGGTCTCTGGCACAGCTACTTAGCTCTGCCATTTTAGCACAAAAGCAGCCATAGACAATATAGAAATGAACAGGCGTGGCTGTGTTCCAATAAAACTTTATTTACAAAAACAGGCATCTGTCTGTGGGCTGTAGTTTGCCAACTTCAGATCTGGAACATGAGGTGTCCTCAGGCAAAGGCGGGGGAGAGGAAGACTGGAGAATCCCACATGGGCTTTTTACTGCCTGGCGACAAATGTCGCTTAGGCTCACATTGACTGAAATCAGTCACGTAATCCCACCTAACTGTAAGAGGGTGGGAAATGTGGGAGAGTAAATGGGATATTTAGGATTGCTATTTGCTCTGCCCTAGCACATCATCTGCTAAATAAACTCCTACTTGCATCAAACTAGCATAACTGATTTAGTTTAAGGGCAGAAGGGTCACTACATATTTTTGGTATTGACAATGAGCTCTCATCTCATAAAGAGATGGATGCTGTTGATGTGTTGTCCCTCTGGACTGGGACAAATTTATTCTGATTTCTCTAACCAGCTCAGATGGGCTCCATCTGCTAGACTCAATAACACTTTCCATCAGAGGTTTGACAGACAGCAAGGTCACGTGATAGGCAACCCAGACTGGGAAATGACAAGTCTAGATCCATCTCTGTCTTGCTATGTAATTTCTGGTAAGACAGATAAGAATGCTGAGAAATTCTTTTACCTTTCTACCAGAGCGGCATGGCTACTCCTATACCCTTGACCAAAGTCCTACACCCATCGAGCTGAGAAGGTCAACCTCTTTCTCTTGGTTGACAAAGGAGGCTCACCCAGATGGGTGAGGGAGGAAGGAGACCTCTTTTGACATTCCAGATCAGCCAACCCAACCTTGGCAACCAAGACAGTAGCAGATGTCACGGTAGATCTACTTCCTATCAGACAAGGCAGACCCAAGAACAACCAGTGGCAGCTGGGTAGAGGGGAAGATGTCAAAACAGAAGTGTCACAAAAGAAAATTAAATGGCTTTGGCCAAATGAAAGAGAAAAGGACACTCAAACATGAAAGGAAGCTCAAGGTTTCTTGCCTGCAGGATGGCAAATTTGATGTTGGCCTATGAAGAGGAAGATGGTTGGAGAATGCATGTGAATGAACTTGACTATATTCTTAAGAGAAGGTGTAAGGTGCTTGTGAACTTGTGAGCAGGGGAGCCACAGAGTGTGTGTTTAATGGTGCAGTTTTGGCACCTGACTGCATGGACCCAGGTCCCAGCCACCACTTATTCACTGTGAGACCTTCAGCCAATTGTTTAACATTCCTAAACCTCAGTTTCCTCACCTGTAAAATGAGAATAATAGTAGTACTGATTTCATAAAGCTATTGTAAAGGTTAATTGGATGACCCACAGAATGTGTAGGTTGGTGTCTCTGATCTTTAGTGGGTGCACAAAAATGTAAATCATTTATTAATCTCATTATTACTATTATTATCAATGTTACTGGGAAAGGACCTCAGAATTCAAGATGCCATTAAATAGAATTCAAGGCTTTATACTTACGAGCCAAACAAAGGACAGTGTTCTAAGGGAATGAAGCCAAGCCTTGGCTTGACTCCTGGGAACTTGGGAAAATGCATACTGCCTAGATTAGTGTTTGACCTAAGTGGGTTATAATAATAGCAGCTGACACTAACATAGACCTTGATATATGCCGGGTACTGTTCTAAGCTCTTACCTTAATTAATCCTCACTGAGTCTTCACAGCAACCCAAAAAGGTAGATAGGTATTATTATCCCTATTTTGCAGATGAGGAAACCGAGACTCAGAGAGGTAAAGTGACTTGCCCAAAGCCTCACAGCTAGTTAGTGGAAAAGGTAGGATTTAAAACCAGGATAGTGTCACTCTTCAGACTGTGTTCTTAGCCAAACTCCGCACTGCCTCTAAGTCAATATGTTCCTGCTGGTACACCCAGTAACAAAGGCCAGTAAGTGGTACTTGCTTTGTGGCTAACTCCAGGATTGATTTACAGGGGAATGGTATGGTGAGATTTCATCCTACAGAAATGTGTGATGAGTCAGGGCCAAGGTTCACAAAATCAAAGGAGTACAGGTGTCAGGGAAAGGACATACATGAGGCAGCCTGGTTATAGGACAATAGGAAGTGGTGGGGACCATGGTAATTTCAAAAGCACAGTTTAAAGGAAGCAGCCGCCACTCTGCTCCAATTGTAACCACTTAGCATGCAGGCCTCATGGGGCTCATTTTTTCAAGAGATGTTGGAAATCTGGGATTTTATGTCAAATCTCCTGATTTTTAGATGTTGACAACCAATTCACATTACTAAAACACACAGTGAGCAATTCACATTACTAAAACACAAAAACAATATTTGCAGCCTAGACGCTATCTACTTTGCAGTCTCTAGTGGACAGTTTGCTTTCAAAGATCCGTTTGCTCATGACAACTCCATCCAAGAAGTGTTGGAAGGGATCTAGAAGCATTCATATGTAGACTTTCTCCAGGCTTAATATAAGTGTTTTTATCTGGGGATGAAGTGTTGATGTCTCTGCTTGTGACTGAAGCTTTGTTAGGAATAAAAGGTATGAGAAGGAGTTGCCTCTTTGATCCTTCTTCCTAAAAGGCACTGTTCACAACAGTTAGAGCCTATGATTTAATACCAGCTTTATCAGGATTCAGATCCTACTTTTACCACACAGGCTATCTGGGCAAATTATTAAACTCTCTGTGCCTCAATTTCCCTAACTATAAAATGAGAATTGAATTATTTCCCCATCTGTAAGGTCAAATTCCTTCTAGATGCCTTTCCCTCTGTTATTAAAGAAAGCAGGCCAGGCACAGTGGCTCATGCCTATAATCCTAGCACTTTGGGAGGCAAAGATGGGAGGATCTCTTGAGGCCAGGAGTTCCTTGACCAGCCTGGGCAACATAGCTAGACCCCATCTCTACAAAAAAAAAATTTTTTTTAATTAGCTGGGCGTGGTGGCACACACCTGTATTCCCAGCTATTTGGAAGGCTGAGATGGGAACATCACTTGAGTCCAGGAATTCAAGGCTGCAGTGAGCTATGGTCACACCATCGCACTCTAGCCTACGTGACAGAGTGAGACCCTGTCTCAAAAAATAAATAAATACATAAATTTTAAAAGAGACTCAAAAAATAAATAAATACATAAATTTTAAAAGAGACTCTTGCATGTATGGGCAAGAGAGAGAAAGAGACAGAGAGACAGAGAGAAAGAAGGAAGGAGGCAGAAAAGAACTAGCCATTAGAGAATGAAATCAATTCTCTCTTCCAAGTAACATGGCCAATTTCTCAGTAATCCTTTGAAATTAAATCTCCCAGCCCTCATTTATGGGAGTAACTAAATGGCAATGTGAAACTTCTAAGGCAAAAGTGCCCAAGCTTTAGACTCCATAACAGTTACCTGGAGAGGTTTTTAAAAAGTTAGCATCCAAGCCCCACCTCAAAAGATTCCAACCTGCTAGATCAGAAGTGGGGTTCAAGAATATCTGCATCTTACAGCTGCCCCTGCTCCCAACCTGTTGATTCAGATGCAGGTGGCAGGCAGAACGGTCTTTGCTAAACCTTGGCAAATATCCTGCCACCGAAGTCCACAAGGAAGAACGTGCGGATGGTGGCCATTCATGGACTGGTCAGTTTTCATTTATAGCAGACTCATCATCCTAATCTGCTATGTCTAACCGAATGCTAGGAAGGGGAATGAAATTGCCACCTAGCAGGTCTACCCACAGGAAGCCTCCTTTGTAACAATCTATTTCCACAGCGGGGCTGGAAAAATCTGACATTAGAGGAGTCAAAGCCTGAAGATGAGCCCAAAACCCATGAATCTGTGAGTTTTCTGAATTTATTCATTCCAAAATGCTGTCTGGGGGCCAGGTGTGGTAGCTCACACCTATAATCCAATACCTTGGGCTGAGGTGAGAGGATCTCTTGAGGCCAGGAGTTTAGGACCAGCCCGGGCAACATAGCAAGACCCTGTCGCTCCAAAAAATATTTATTTTAAATTAGCTGGGTTTGGTGGTGCACACCTGTCATCCTAGCTATTTGGGAGGCAGAAGCAGGAGGATCTTTTGAGCCCAGGAGATTGAGGCTGCAGTGAGCTGTGATCACTGCACTCTAGCCTGAGCAACAGAGGGAGACCCTGTCAAAAAAAAAAAAAAAAACCTGTCTGAAGTAAACTACTGCCTTTTAAAAATTGTAAATTCCCTGTCTCTTTAAAAAAATCATTCTTTGTTCTTATCAAGAAAGCTGTAACGAATGTGTTAGAGAACAGATTGAAATCTCAAATGGTTGAAATCCCGGGTAGTTTACTTCCTTGGCATAGTCTCAGATCATGATAGTCTTTACCCAAACTCATAAAAAGCTCTCATTCATCCTATTTTACAGGATATCTACGTAAGCCACATGGTGGGGCAATGAAACACGGGGTTTCATGACATCAAATTCCTAAGAGCTGGGAATTATTCAACTGAAGTATTAAACCATTTTGGATAGAATCCTGCATTGACAGCAGGGAATTGTTCTTGTCGAGACAGAATCATGAACTTGCAGTCTTTCAAAGTCAGAAAACTCTCCGCCCTCAAGTTGCTAGGGAAAGTGAAGAAATAAATCACATAGGTGAAATGTTTAAATATAGTAGCTGTCCATTTATCAATCCTAGTAATTCAAACCCCTAGTCAAAACCAACCTATTTGCAGGCTTTTGCTTCCTGCTAATACCTTGAGGACTCAAGCAAGATTGGGTTGTTGTAGTGATGTTTCTCAACTTAACAATAACCCACAACACTCGGACCAACTGTAGTGATGTTTCTCAAAGCACAGGTCTCAGAGTCACCTACGACAGATTCATCTGGGATGTTTATAAAAATGCAAGTTCCTGGACCCCATTTCCTGAGTAGCCTGGAAATATGACAAGCCACCTTCCCCCAGAAATAATTCTAAATATTCTGAAGTTGCGGAACTACTATCCTAGGGCCTTGCATTTAATGAAGAACATTCTTGCCTGTGTGGACATGTGCCAACAAACAAGACTTTTTTACATCCCTAAGATAAAAGATAAACAGTTTTTCTTCTCTTACACACTCAACACAACACACAGCTGTGACCAGGTGTGTTTTGTTTTCCCCACACACCAAGCAATTGTCCAGTGACTACCAACTGGGTATTCTATAATTTAGCTCAATTATGACACCATCTACCGGGAGTTAGAGTCAGATCCCACAGGTTAATGGTTTGGTCCCCCAAGACTGCCTCCCATTTCAGATGCTAATTGCAAGCCCCAGGTTGTGACCTGTGCTTCTGACTGGCTGGCTCTTAGTTGGAGATTTCCACGACCCTCTTCTCAATTTCTATTAATGTGCTAAAGTGGCTCACAGAACTCAAGGCAACACTTACTTATGTTTACCCATCTATTACAAAGGATATTACAAAGGATACAGATGAATAGTCAGATGGAAGAGATGCATAGGGCAAGGTATATAGGAAGGGGCGTGGTGTTTCCATTTATGCCACCTTCCAGGTCCCACCACACATTCAGCAATCTAGAAGCTCTCCCAACCCTGTCCTTTTGGGTTTGCATGGGGGCTTCATTACATAGGCATGAACAATTACATCATTGGCCATTGGTGCCCAACTCAAACTCAACCTTCAGGCCATTTCTCCCCCCTGGAGTCCAGGGGATGGGACTGGAAGTTCCAACCTTCTAATTACATGGCTGGTTCCCCTGGCAACCCACCCCCAACCTGTGGCTATCCAGGAGACCACCAAGAGTTGCCTCATTAGAACAAATATAGTCCTATCACCCAGGAAATTCCAAGGAATTGGGGAGCTCTGTGTCAGAAACTGGAGTCAAAGACAAAACATCAAAACAAAAGATTCTCCTAGTACCCAGTCTACAAGGGTGTTAGGAGCTCTGTCTCAGGAACCAGATGCAGGGATCAAATATTTCCTATTCTTATTATATCACAATATCACACCTAAGGTACCTGGTAGAAGCTTCAGTTATTGCTGCTTCCCTGGAAAGTTTACACACCTCCCAAATTTTCTCTTCCTCCCTCCCTTTTGTTTTTGGTTTTTATTTTTGAGACAGGGGTCTCATTATGTTGCCCAGGCTGGTCTTGAACTCCCAGCCTCAAGTGATCCTCCCACCTCAGCCTCCTGAGTTAGCTGGGATTACAGGGTTGAGCCACCACACCCAGCTCTTTTCGTCTCTCCTTGAGATTAGGCTTGTGGTCACTTATCTGATGCTCTATGGAATTCGGCGGAACGTCCTTAGCAGCAGAAACAGTTGACCATGACAACATTTGGGTATGAGACAAATGTCCTCTGTGACAAATATGACATTCTCGGATGACCCTGCTAATACAGTGGAGCTTCATGTTACTCAGGAGTAGGGTTCTCATGTCAGGGCACAAGGTGAGCTTTGAGTATAATCAAACTTAATCTTGGAAGTATCCAAGGAGGGCACCCTACTGGAGACTCACACACAGTATCTTGATCAGCCCAGCATAGCCAGTGAATGTTTCCAGTGTTGGAGGAGGTGACTGTTCCTTGGGCTGAGAGCCCGCTGAAGTATGTGGCTGGGTTTAGGGTTCATGGCATCTGTTTCAACACTGGAACCACACTCTGGGCTCACATAGAAGGAATAGACATGACATCCCCATCCGTGCTCATGATCATTGAGCAGGGCGGCAGTCAGAAACTCCAGCTCTATTTAAACTGTTGCTTTTTTTCTTTTTGAGGAACATAAATAGTTGATCTGCCATATGTTAAATGCACATGCAATGTAACTCCCCTGAAGGTACATCTCTGAGTGGTCTTTTGAGGTATAAACAGCCAGGTACACACCTGTGTGTTAAAAATGCTTGTTTGCCATTCTTAACAAAAACAGCCTTTGTGCTCCAAGGTTTTCATTAAGGATAAACTTATCTCTAAACAGGGGTAAGGGTCCCATGACTGTGTCTCATTAGCAGGCACAGAGTTAGAAGATCTTGACCCATTCTATACTGGGAAAGCGTCTCTCTCATAAGCAAATTGAAATGAATCCTTTCCTGGTCTCAAAATATCCTTCAATTGCATCAGAATTGGAAGGAGACATACATATCAAGGTGGACATGAGCAGGAACTTGACCTTTTTGCAAAAGCTTAAAAGCAAATCCCTCTTCTTTTCTATATTGTTGGCTGGGGAAAGGCTTTCTGGGAATTGTTTTGATCAGAGAATTTTTGTGATTCCATAATGAAAAATGGGAATCATTACCTATTTCTAGAAGGGTCTTTCTCTGTTGGTTCAGATAAGTTCAGGTAGAGACAAATCAGACCTAAGTTGCCAGCAACAATGGAAGGATTTTTGCTTTGAAAAGGATATAAACTAGCAGCACATTGATGAAGAAATCAGAATGAACATTAAAAAGATGTTCAACCTCACTGGTAATCAAGAAAGCACAAATTAAAGCAACAACAAAAAAAACCTACATATTTTTGTCTGGCAGATTGCAACAATTAAAAAGATGGGTAATAGCAAGGTTGGCCAGGATGCGAAAAATTGGACACTATACTGGTGGTGAAAGAGAAAATTGGGACAGTCTTTTGGAAAGTCAATTTGGATGTATCTAATATAAAATCCAGGCACCCACCAACCCAGCAATTCCACTGCTCAGTATCCACCTTAGAGACAGGTGCACAAAAATGCATGTAACACAGTAATGCTTCACCCTAGCTACGTGTTAGAATCACCTGGGGAGCTTTAAACATATGCCAATGCCTCTGGGCACTGTGGTTCATGCCTGAAATCCCAGCACTTTGGGAGGCAGAAACAGGAGGATCACTAGAGCTCAGGAGTTGGAGGCCAGCCTGGGCAACATAGCAAGATCTCATCTCTACTAAAAATTAAAAATATATATATCTGGGTTTGGTGGCATGCACCTGTAGTCCCAGCTACTTGGGAGGCTCAGGTGTGAGGCCAGCTTGAGCCCAAGAGGTCGAGGCTGCAGTCCGCTATAATTGTGCCATTCCAGCCTGAGTGACAGAGCAAGACCCTGTCTCAAAAAATTAAAATAAAAAAATGTTTAAAAACAATGCCCAGGGCCCACCCTGGACCAATTAAATTAGAATCTCCAGTAATAGGGCCAGGAATTGGTAGACTGTAGGGCTCTCCAGGTAACTCTAATGTGCAGCCAGGGTTGGGAACCACGGACGTGCAATGATGTTCATTGCAGCTTTGTTTGCAATAGGAGAAACCTTGAAACAACCTAAATGTCCATCAGTAGGCAGGTTAAATTAGGAGTGATGTATTCATACGATGGGGTACCACACTGCAGTTTAAACATGAAGACAGGGCCAGGTGTCCTGGTTCATACCTGTAATCCCAGCACTTTGGGAGGCCGAGGTAGGAGGATCACCTGAGCCCAGGAGTTCAAGACCAGCCTGGGCAATATAGTGAGATCCCGTCTCTATTTTTTTTTAAAGTATACACGTGGAGACATCCTTCTTACTATGACTTTACAATGATCTGGCTGCCGCCTCCCCATCCTCATCTCCCGTCCCG
Source organism: Hylobates moloch (assembly GCF_009828535.3). NCBI lineage: Eukaryota > Metazoa > Chordata > Mammalia > Primates > Hylobatidae > Hylobates > Hylobates moloch. The sequence continues at coordinate 13,243,108 of NW_026652287.1, read as the reverse complement.
CATCCTCATCTCCCCTCTCTCTCCCTTTCACTCCCTCCACTTCAGCCACATCAGAGTCTTCTCTCTAAGCAATGCAAGCATATTCCTGCCTCACGGCCTTTGCACTTGCCGTTCCCTCTGCCTGGAACTCTCTTCCTTCTAAAAGCCAAACAGCTGGTTCCCATCTCTCCTTCTGGCACTTGTTCATATATTATGTTAGCAAAGAGACTATCCCTTTAGCCAGTTTTACTTCTCTTTCTTATCACTCCCTGACTAATTATATATCTATGGTCTGTTTCCCCCCTACTGGCATGAGAACTCCAGGGACATTTTCGTTTCTGTTATTGCCCATAATAATAGAACATGGCCCTTAAGAGTACCTATTTACGGCCGGGCACCGTGGCTCACACCTGTAATCCCAGCACTTTGGGAGGCCGAGGCGGGTGGATCACAAGGTCAGGAGATAGAGACCAGCCTGGCTAACACGGTGAAACCCCGTCTGTACTAAAAATACAAAAAAAAAAAATTAGCCGGGCATGGTGGCGGGCGCCTGTAATCCCAGCTACTTGAGAGGCTGAGGCAGGAGAATGGCGTGAACCTGGGAGGTGGAGCTTGCAGTGAGCCGAGATCACACCACTGCACTCCAGCCTGGGCGACAGAGCGAGACTCTGTCTCAAAAAAAAAAAAAAGAAGACCTATTTACAAGCTAGACTGCTGCAGTTCCAATCCAGGTCCTTCCTCTAAGTAGCTCTGTGCCATTGGGTATATCTTTTAAGCAGTCTGTACCTCTGTTTTCTGGTACATAAAATGGGAATAATAACAGTGCCTATCTCACAGGGCTGTGAGAGTTAAATTGCACAAACTACAGGGCCTGGCACACGGTACTCACTAGGTAACTGTTGGGTATTATTACTATCATCAGCACCTAGAGCAGTGCCCAGCATGTAAATACGCATTGAATAAATGAGTAAAACAAAAAAAGAAATTGCAGCACGATCACATTATGTAAACACGATGAGTATATAATTTCTACATGCTTATTGATCAGTTTCAATGCAGAGAAAAACGCCTGGAGAACTTACACCAAACTGCTAACAGCGCTACTATACTAACCCTTGGGGAGGAGAGTGAGGTTCAGAAATGCTCAAGAGGCATTTTTCCGTATCTGCATTATTCGTTCTTTTGTTGTTGTTGTTGTTGTTGTTGTTTGAGACGGAGTCTTGCTCAGTCGCCCAGGCTGGAGTGCAGTGGCGCAATCTCGGCTCACTGCAAGCTCCGCCTCCCGGGTTCACACCATTCTCCTGCCTCAGCCTCCCAAGTAGCTGGGACTACAGGCGCCCGCCACCACGCCCAGCTAATTTTTTTGTATTTTTAGTAGAGATGGGGTTTCACCGTGTTAGCCAAGATGGTCTCAATCTCCTGACCTCGTGATCCACCCGCCTCGGCCTCCCAAAGTGCTGGGATTACAGGCGTGAGCCACCATGCCCGGCCTGTTTTTGTTTTTGTTTTTTTTGCATGTACCACATGTAAGATAAAATAAGTTTTACAAATAGAATATGTTTCTCAAAAAGAAGCCCTTGCTTAGAGTCAAAAGTGTGCACGTGGGCTGGTACGTTTCAGCATGTGTTTAACCAGAGTCATCGTCATCAAATAAGGAAGGCATCGAGCTGGGAAAGCCAACCACAGAAGCTCAGCCCACGGTCTTTCTCTCTTTCTCTCTGTCTGTACCACACAGTGCCTGAGGAACCAGCGGTCAGTGGGCTGTGAGCATGGAGGATGGACCTCATCCACACACACCCCAAAGGAGTTTCTAAGGAATGGATCCTTGACTTCAGACTGTGAGATCTTTTCCTCCAGGACTCTCCAGAGGCAGGTCCCTGGCAAATGAACGAGAAAAAAAAAAAAGTCCAAAATTTAGGCAATCCAAGCTGCACAGCCGGATCAGCCAAAGTCATTGATTTGTAAAAATGAAAAGAAAACAGAAAAAAGAAAAATGAAGTCTCACTGTCTCAGTTTAGCGAATCCCGTTGTGTCCACTCCTCTCCTCCAGAGGCGAGCCTCAGGAAATCACATAACTTTTCACCGAGGGGAGCCAGGGGGTCTCCATATAGGGGGAGATGGAGGTTTCTAGAAAGAGCAGCGGGTGCTGGTATTTACGATGCTGAGCACAAACATTTGCAGCATGTTTAAAATTGTCTAGTAGAGTTCAAGTTGTGGATTTGCTTTTCCTTTTATTCTTACAACCTTCAGTAACTCCTCCTCGGGAGTCAGCACTCCCATGCCCAGAGTTCACCCATCTGGTCATCAAACACTCAAAGAAGGGGCTTTTCTGACCTTTTGTCTTGATCCTTACGTTTCCAAATAGGCCCCCTCCCTTGCTTGCATCCACGTTGGTCAACTTGACCAAAACCTCACTCTTCGCTCAAACAGGCTCTGAGAATGGACTTAGTGGCCAATTCTAGGTACATGAGCACTTCCTGTATCCCAGTTTTGGGGAATAAACTGGCTGTATTTATAGAATGTGCTTTTTTTTTCAATTTCTCACTCTCTCTCCTCTCTCTAGCAAGTCTCAGGCAAGAGCTTTGATTTTCCTGGATGCCACCTGGAAATGCCACCCATTGTATTTCTTTGCTGTCAAATGTAAACCCTTTAGATGTGAATGCACTGGTTTAATGATGCCATTATTCTGCCTGCCAGAGCACAGTAGCCCAGTGTCTCACAGAGCACAAGGGGTGTGCCACTGGTGGTACACAAGATAACTTTTAAGTAGTTTCTAGGAACAACGTTAAGTAATACCAAATCACAAAGAATGTTTCCCCTTTTCTATTCTTTTTTCATCCTGATTACAGCAAGGAAAAACTCTCTGTTTAGTGCTAGCAGGTCCTTTACACCTTTCAGACACTATGGCTCTTCTCTTTAACAAAGAAAGAGCAGGCCTCAGGTTCAGCGTCTTCTGTCTAGATGGAATTTAATGATATTGTTTTATGTCGTGGTATTTATTGTATTTATTACCTTCCATTTACAGCTTCCCACAGTGGGGGATGTGATATATTGTTTCTGTTCAAATAAATTAAGAAAAATAAGAGAACTCAAGAAAATATCAAGTAATTAACACACCAAATATGTATATGTGGCAAAAGTCACTTCAAAGAATTAATGTCAGAAACATGGTGATAATGAAGCAAAAGAAAGGCAGATTATGCTGGCTGGGCATGGTGGCTCACGCCTGTAACCCCAGCAATTTGAGAGGCTGAGGTGGGCGGATCACTTGAGGTCAGGAGTTCGAGACCAGCCTGACCAACATGGTGAAACTCCATCTCTACTAAAAATACAAAAATTAGCCGGGCATGCTGGTGCATGCCTGTAATCCCAGCTACTAGGGAGGCTGAGGCAGGAGAATCACTTGAATCCGGAAGGCGGAGGTTGCCATGAGCTGAGACTGTGCCACTACACTCCAGCCCGGGTGACAGAGCAAGACTCTATCTCAAAAAAAAGAAAAGAAAACGAAAGAAAAAGAAAAAAGAAAGATTATTCTAATTGAATGAATAAGAGGCTGAGAGTCAATACCTGAGTTCCAATGCCATTTTGTTTTTGCAGGGTTTTTATTGGCCACTAACTAGCTATAAAAGCTGATTTTAGGCAAGTTTCTTAGCCTCTCTGTGCCTAAAATTCCTTCACCTGCAAAATGGGGATAAGAATGCCTGCCTACTTACCTCACAGTGCTGTTATGAGAATTAATTGTTGTAATAGTTGTGACTAACCATTGGCGGGGAGAATTCTAAGTGCTATACCAATACAAATTTCAGCATTTTTTCATATACTGAACCCTAGCAAAAAAAAAAAAAAAAAAAGGCTGATGAACATCAGATTCTACCTGTCATTTTACCCGGATGTTGTGATGAGCCAGCACTTGTCCCAGGAGGACGTTGAATCAGGGACACGAAATCTCAGCACACAGAGATTCTAGCATCATTCCAATAGATTGGATCCTGATTTCTGTTTCTGACATCCTGTTTTTTGTTTGTGCGTGTTTGGGTCCCTGGCCTTTTACCCAAATCAAATGAAAAGTGTTGCTGAGAGGCAGAATAAAAATGGTTTTAAGTAAGCCTGTGTACCACAGTGTGCGAATTGTGTTTTCTTGGGGTTCCCCACCTTCCAGAGATTTCCGTAACCAAAATAAGCTCATCTAGTCCAGCCTCAGTCCCCAGGGAAGAGCCCAGAGAGGCCAGAGGTGGCGCTAGACAGGCATCACTCTGAACTAATTTATGGCCAGAAATGTCCCTCTATGAGGCACTGAAAATGTTGGTCCCATTAAAGTAAAAAAATAAAATAAGAAAAATCTTTTCATTAAATGTGCTCCTTGGGGTCAAGAGGGCCACTGATTTTTGTTGGGCGTCCCCCAGGTCCTAAGCTCTAAGAACGACAAAGTGGTCTTTGTTGGGATGATGGGCTTGTCCAGAGCTTCCTCCAAAGCTAAGATTGCCCCTGCTCCACTCGCAAAAGCACAGCTTAAAAGCGGATTGGTGGCCGGGCGCGGTGGCTCACGCCCGTAATCCCAGCACTTCGGGAGGCTGAGGCAGGCGGATCATAAGGCCAGGCTAGTGAGACCATCCTGGCTAACACTGTGAAACCCAGTCTCTACTAAAAATACAAAAAAATTAGCCGGGCGTGGTGGCGGGTGCCTGTAGTCCCAGCTACTCGGGAGGCTGAGACAGGAGAATCGCTTGAATGCGGGAGGCGGAGGTTGCAGTGAGCCGAGATCATGCCACTGCACTCCAGCCTGGGCAACAGAGTGAGATTCCGTATCAAAAAAAAAAAAAAGAAAAGAAAAGAATTGGTGTATTATCAACCAAGAGACTCCTTCATCAGCCAGTTACAAAAACTGGCTAAATAGAGCAGAAAAAGTAGAGTTTACCCTCACAAGACGGAAAATTCCAGGGATAGCTTCAGAGGCAGCTGGATCCTGGTGCGCAGGATTTTTGGAAACGTGTCCCTTTCCATGTCTCAGCCCCAACTTGCTGAGTTCATTTTAGTTTAATAGAGACAAGACGACAGCCAACAGCTTTGGACGTTTTCCTACCAGCTTAGCAATGCCTGTGGAAAGACAGTGTTTCTCCCCAATAGCTCCGGTGGCGGGGGGCGGGTTGGGGGGGGGAATGGTTCAATTCAATATAATGAACAATTGATACAAAACAGAAACCGACCTATCAAAATGGATACCAGTCATTAACAAACAGGTGTGGCCACTGTACCAACACAAATGGATGCTGGGGCCAGGGGCGTGTGGTGCCCTCATTGGCCAGGCTTGAAGTCAGGATTCAATCAGTGGAACTGAATGTGAGGTCAGCTCCACTCAAACTTTATAGATTGAGGGTGCGGGAAGGGTGGTTCCCCAAAGGAAAACCAAAGTGCTTTTACAAGAAAAAGGACAGAGATTTGCTAGGCAAAAAAAAAAAAAAACAAACAGTGTCCACATTAAGCATACTGCTTCTTACTATACCTTCCATATCGTCCATATGCAGGGCAAAGTAATGTAATAGCTTTTCCTTTTTTTTTTTTTTTTTTTTTGAGATGGAGTTTCACTCTTATTGCCCAGGCTGGAGTGCAATGGCACAATCTCTGCTAACTGCAACCTCCACCTCCCGGATTCAAGCAATTCTCCTGCCTCAGCTTCCCAAGTAGTTGGGATTACAGGTATGCACCACCACGCCTGGCTAATTTTTTGTATTTTTAGTAGAGACGGGGTTTCACCGTGTTGGCCAGGCTGGTCTCGAACTCCTGACCTCAGGTGATCCACACACCTTGGCCTCCCAAAGTGCTGGGATTACAGGTGTGAGCCACCACGCCCAGCCTCCTCATAGCTTTTCAATTTCCCTGTGGTGTTGTCACTCTCATCCAGCTCCTTCTCTAACCAATATTTATAGAGCACCTGCTCAACCACAGAAACTGGGCTGGTCTTTGGAAATTCCAATATGTTTAAGAGAGACCCCTGAGAAGGTGGCAGTAGTCTAGTGGGGGGAACAGACACACACAAACAATGAGAAGGAAACACGAGAGTGCCCAGACAGAGGCATGAACAAAGTATTATGCCGTCACTTTGCAGGCGAACACACTGGCTATACTGAAGGGAAGGAAGGCTCAGTCCCTGTCCTACCGTTCTTTGCGCTGCTAAGGCTGATAGAGCTACAGCTCTTGAAGTTGCCCTGTCTCTGCCCACAAGTTATAGGCAGAAACAGATGCAGACATAAAATCGCTGGCCTCAGCTCCTGGATCAGCAAATTACCTTTGGCCTACAGCAGGACAGCTGCATTCAGCAAAACAGCATGATGCATGTATCTTGATACGTAACCCTAGATTCAGGCTTCTAAATATAAGAGACAGTTCTGGGCCACCAATTACCAAAAAACAAAAAATCTTGTAAGATAACGTTCATACTCATGGGTTACAACCAATTCTTAAAAAATACTCATGAATATTTAAGTCTAGGGAATTGCCCTATAAACATAGGTCCCTGCACCAAGACACTTCGAATTCTGGTTTGGAAAAGCACAGAGAGGCAGGCATAAAGACGACTCAGGCATCACTTACACTCGCTGGAGAAGCCACAGAAAGAAGGAATTCCCTTTCCAGTACATTCATTCATTCATTCCAGTAGATATCTATTTATCAGGGGTCAGGAGAGGGAAGTGCAAAGTTGCCTCTGTGCGTTGCCTGCATGAGGCATCAGAGAGTTTCATCTCGAGTACCTGTTCCAAACCTCGGGCGAGCACCCAGTCAAACCTGCAATGACCCGGTCATGGCGTTCATCTCTCTTCCTGTTCCAGTGTAGACTTTCCCAGTTTGCACCCACACTGGTTCACTGATGCACCCAAGCTGTCTGCTCCTGGCACTGTGACCAAGTATTTACTCCCCCAGGTCACGTGGAATCCCATGCATGGGGACTAGTTGTACTTTGGAGTGAAAGTATTGGGAGGAACTCATAAAAGGCCAAATTCTGCCTATGTAGAAATGGCCTGATCACCCCCAAGAAGGAGGACCTAACGCACGCCTAGGAGGGAAGGTAAATAAGTATTTCTTGAGCCATTACCAAAGCTCATCTAAACAATTACAGTAGCTTTTTTTTTTCTTTGAGACAGAGTCTTGCTCTGTTGCCCAGGCTAGAGTACAGTGGCATGATCTTGGCTCACTACAACCTCTGCCTCCCAGTTTCAAGCAATTCTTCTGCCTCAGCCTCCTGAGTAGCTGGGACTACAGGCGTGCACCACCATGCCCAGCTAATTTTTTGTATTTTTAGTAGAGACAGAGTTTTGCCATGTTGGCCAGGCTGGTCTCAAACTCCTGGCCTCAAGTGATCCGCCCACCTCAGCTTCCCAAAGTGCTGGGATTAAAGGCATGAGCCACTGCGCCAGTCCTACAGTAGCTTTCTTACAGGGCTCTCTGATTTAACAACTATTACAAACTTGGTGACTTAAAACAACCAAATTTATTATCTTGCAGTTCTGGAGGTCAGAAGTCTAAAATGGGTCTTGCTGGACCAAAATCAAGATGACAGCAGGGTTGGATTCCTTTCTGGAAGCTCATAGAGAGAATCCTTTTTCTTGCCTTTTCCACCTTCTAGAAGCTATCTACATGCCTTGACTCAGGGCCCCCTTCCATCTTCAAAGGCAGCAAAGTCACCATTTATTTATTTATTATCTTCTTTATTATCTGTCTCCTCCCCTTAAGATGCCTTTTTCACACGCATCTCTTTTGTTCTGACTCCTTTTCCTCTCTCTTCCCCACTTAGGGACCCTTGTCATTACTTTGGGTCCACCTGGATGATCCAGGATAATCTCCTTAAGGTCAGCTGATTAGCAACCTTAATTCCATCTGCTCCCTTAATTCCTCTTTACTATGTAACCCAACATATTCACAATTTCCAGGTGTTTGTATGGGGATATCTTTTGGGGAGCATTATTCTGTCTACTGCATCTTGCTTTCACATCCATTCACTTAAAAAACACACACAGCAGCCAGGGTTATATCAAAACCTCGACTTAATCACATCATTCCTCTGCTGAAACCCGACTCACACACCCAGTGACTGCCCATGGAATTAAAACTCAAACTTTCTTTTTTGGAAGAGATGGGAGTCTTGCTATGTGGCCCAGACTGGTCTCAAACTTCTGGCCTCAAGCAATCCTCCCGCCTCTGCCTCCAAAAGTGCTGGGATTATAGGTGTAAGCCACTATACCCAGCCTTTAAAATCCAAACTTTTTTTGTGCATCCTTAAAAAGGTCTTTATTTTTAAAAGCTGGAAGGTCAGTCTTTAACCCCCAATCACAAAATGCTACTTTGCCTCGACAAGCAGGCTTTTTAGTTGAGTTGGTGTTTCTTTTGTAGTTAAGACAAGCATTTGCCCTCATTGACCAGTGATCAGGAACCCATTCTTGTAATTTTGCCCTTTCATCCTTGGTAGGTGAAACCAGTACATTTTCCACAACTTTGTTTATTCTTCATTTTTTTGTCTTCTGAATAAAAGACCAAGGGACATTAACAAGCTGATGGTCCCCTAGATATGGGCTCTGGTGCCAGCAAGTCTGTTCTCTTCTTCAGTGTCAAAAGGACTGCTCATTCTGGAGCATCTACTCTTCTGGACTAAAATCCAAACTTTTTTTTATTTTTTAACTGTAAGTTCTGGGATACATGTGCAGAATGTGGAGGTTTGTTACATAGGTATATGTGTGCCATGGTGGTTTGCTGCACCTATCAACCCATCATCTAGGTTTTAAGTCCTGCATCCATTAAGTATTTATCCTAATGCTCTCCCTCCCCTTGCCCCCGCCCCAACAGGCTCCAGTGTGTGATGTTCCCCTCCCTGTGTCCATGTGTTCTCATTGTTCAACTCCCACTTACGAGTGAGAACATGTGGTGTTTTAAAATCCAAACTTTCAGTGATGCCCCGCCAAGCCCTACATGATCAGACCCTTGGCTGCCTCTCAGATCTCATCTTCTACCTCGCCCCCACCCTACTCAGCTGCAGCCACACACTGGCCCCAAACATGACAAGATCATTCTGGTCTCAAGGCCTTGTGTGTGCTGTTTCCTCCATTCATAACACCATTCTCCAGATTGTCACATAGCTGGTCCTTTCTTCCCCATGCCCTAGGTCACAGCTTCTCAGAGAAGACCAACCTAAGCCCATCTCTAAGGCAGCCACCCCACCCCTCATCACTTGCTATCACACCACCCTGTTTTACTTCCTCCATGGGGTTTGCCACCACTAACAATATTTTTGTTTATTTAGCTGTTTACTTATTTATTATCTTCTTTATTATCTATCTCCTCCCCCTAGGATGTTGACCTTGTGAGGGCAGAGACCTTGTCCATTCTGTTCACTGATGTATCCCCAGCATCTAGACTAGGGCTTGGCCCATGGCAGATACGCTATAGCTATTTGTTGAATGAGTGAAAGGTTCTTTTCCCCATGTGCCCTTCCTCCTGGCTAATGTCCACTCCTTTATCTCAGATTAAGTGCCTCTTGTTCAGAGGTGCCTTCTCTGATATGCCAACGTTTCAAGAACACGAGGGTCTCCCTTTTGCACGCTCACGCTTCCCCATGGTTTCACTCAAGGTCATATCACAATGGTAGTTAGATACAGTTTGCACAATTACCATTTAATATCTGTCTTTCCCAGCAGATCATGAGCCCCCATGAGGGCAGGGACCATGTTCATCTTGTTCACCTCTGTCTTCCTGGTCCCTAGCTTGGTACCTGGCACATAAGTTTCCAATAGTTATTTAATGAATGAATGAACGAATGAATGAATGAGGGTGTAAAGGTAGAGAGAAATGGAAGAAGAAAACTGACTCAAAGCTTCCTCCATCATCGTAGCTTTATTTTTACAGTGTTATCTGACAAGATTTAAACTTGAATTTTAAAGCAAGATGAAGCTAACCAAGGTATTGGCTGTAAATCCTGTCTCAAAACTTTCTCACATATTCCTTATCGTGATGGTTTAGAAAAAGGAAGAAATGAAAATCGACTTATACCAAAAAATAATTTCAAGAAGATAGAGACCCGGCTGGGCGTGGTGGCTCATGCCTGTAATCCCAGCACTTTGGGAGGCCGAGGTAGGAGGATCACCTGAGGTCAGAACTTCGAGAACAGCCTGGCCAACATGGCGAAACCCCATGTCTACTAAAAATACAAAAATTAGCCGAGCGTGGTGGTGCATGCTTGTAATCTCAGCTACTCAGGAAGCTGAGGCAGTAGAACCGCCTGAACCCAGGGGGCGGAGGTTGCAGTGAGCCGAGATCGTGCCACTGCACTCCAGTGTGGGCCACAAGAGCAAAACTCTGTCTCAAAAAACAAAAGAAAAGAAAAAGAAAGAGAAAAGGAGAAGAGAAAAGAAGAGAAAAAGAAAAGATAGACCCAAATGAACCCCAGCCTCCTTTGTGCCTGGGATGCCCCCTAGTGGGAAAAATGGTGAAAGACAATTTAGAGTGTTCCCTAACAAATTGACAAATACCATATTTCTTTGCCTTTTATACTCTCTGAGTTAGTGTAGGATCCAGAAACAAACTGGAAGAAAATCACACAGCTTTGATGAAGCAAAGAAGCAAGATGTTCTAGAGTAATAAACTTTCAGTAAAACAAAAACTGAGCAACTGTTGCTTTGGAACCAGATTTTTGGCTGATCTCTGATGGTAATTTTTGGGCTATCTCCCTCTAAGACTTATTTCTGATCGGGAACTTTTCAAAAATGATGTAGATTCAATTAGTCACACCTCTGTTCCTTAGAAATTCAAGGTGGATAAGATCATCAAATGCCAACACTGGCTCAGTGGGGCTTGTTCTTCAGTCTCTATATTCTACAATTCTAAACTTAGCTCTTCTGCCCCGAAGTAGTTGTTTAACTATTGAAAAAAAAAGAGGGGGGGCTGGGCGTGGTGGCTCACGCCTGTAATCCCAGCACTTTGGGAGGCCGAGGTGGGTGGATCACGAGGTCAGGAGATTGAGACCATCCTGGCTAACATGGTGAAACCCCATCTCTACTAAAAATACAAAAAATTAGCCGGGCGTGGTGGCGGGTGCCTGTACTCCCAGCTACTCAGGAGGCTGAGGCAAGAGAATGGCGTGAACCCAGCAGGCGGAGTTTGCAGTGAGCAGAGATCGCGCCACTGCACTCCAGCCTGGGCAATAGAGCAAGACTCTGTCTCAAAAAAAAAAAAAAAAGTGGGTAACTATAATAACAAACATTATGGATAACTATAATAACAAACATTATTATAATAACAAACATTATGGCTTGCTTTTTGCCAGGCATTCTGCTAAAACTTTGACATAATCTCTCATTTGATCATTATTAACAACCCTAGATATAAATACCATTAACTTCTCTTTGCATCTGAGGAAACTCAGTCATGGAAGAGTTAAATAATTTGTCTGAGGTCACACAACTGCTGAATGTTGGGCCATTTGATTCCAAAATCCATGATCTTAATCATTACACTCAATTAACTCCCATAAATGATAAACTAACTCTCATAGTTCATAACTAAGCAAAAATAACAGGACTACTTTCTACACATAACAGTATGCAATGACCTAATAGCCTATTACCCATTGTCCCTAATTTGTTGCAAGCTTGACATAAATTTCTGTGAGATGAACTTTTACAGCAGATTTGCATTAATTATAACACATTCCTTTTGGGATTGCTTATTTGATCTGTTGTTGTTGTTGTTGTTGTTGTTGTTTTTGAGACGGAGTCTCACTCTGTTGCCCAGGCTGGAATGCAGTGGCACAATCTCAGCTCACTGCAACCTTCACCCCCTAGATTCAAGTGATTCTCCTGCCTCAGCCTTCCCAGTAGCTGGGATTACAGGCATGAGCCACCACGCCCAGCCAATTTTTGTATTTTTAGTAGCCACCGGGTTTTGCCATGTTGGCCAGGCTGGTCTTGAACTCCTGAACTCAAGTGATCTCCCCACTTTGACCTCCTAAAGTGCTGGGATTATAGGCACGAGCCACTGCTCCCAGCCTGCTTATTCGATATTTAAGAAGCTCTGAGGTCTCACTTCAATGTCTAAGATATATTTTCTATGCACAATAATTAATATACACAGGAAAGAAAAGAAAAAACAGCTACATTTCTACTGTTGAAGAATATGAGTCCATCCGAGTATATGATTTAGGATGCTTTGGGTTGTAAGCAACAGAAAATCCAACTCACTTTAATAAGGGCAGTTACCAGTTCTCACAATGGAAAATTTCAAATAGAAGACAAACTTCAAGGCTGGTTTGATTCAGCACATCACACATTCAATAGGCTCTGTTTCCCTTTGATTTTCTCAGCTTTGTCCACTTTGTGTATTCTTTGACCTCAAAGTGGCTTCTCTCATGGGAGTAGCTCTTCAGGCTACAAACTTCCTCATCAATGTCCCGAGAGAAGGAGGTCCTCTCTACCCTAAACCTTCAGACAAAAGCCCCACTGTATTCTCACTATAACAGTTAGGTCATACAACCATTCCTGAACCCAGTGCTCCAGTCTGGGTTATGTGCCCATTCCGAAAAAAACTGCAGCAAGAAGGGTAGGATTGTCCAGTCAGGACCTGCCTTAAGAATTGCTCAGTAGGCCAGGTGCGGTGGCTCACACCTATAATCCCAGCACTTTGGGAGGCAGAGGTGGGTGGATCATGAGGTCAGGCAGTCAAGACCATCCTGGCCAACATGGTGAAACCCCGTCTCTACTAATTATACAAAAAAAAAAATTGGCTGGATGTGGTGGCACATGCCTGTAATCCCAGCTACTCAGGAGGCTGAGGCAGGAAAATCACTTGAACCAGGGAGTCGGAGGTTGCAGTGAGCTGAGATCATGCCACTGCACTCCAGCCTGGTGACAGAGTGAGACTCTGTCTCGAAAAAAAAAAAAAAAAAAAAGAACTGCTCAGTAAACAGTAGCTCTCAGAAATTTTTATTCTAATAAATGAAAATTTCTGTACCCAAGTAAAGTATAAGTAGAATGACTAATAATGAAAAGTTAGTCCACCTCACTCATAAATCAACAAAAGCATAGGAAACCAATGGCATACAATTTTTATTAATCAGACTACCAAAAAAATTTTAAAATTAATACTGCTTAGTGTTGAGGAGGATGTGAGAAACAGATATCACAAACATCATTGCTGCAACACTTTTGGAGATAAATTTGACAATTTCTAGCAAAAGCGTAAAGGTATGTACCCTTGGACCTAGTGATTCCATATTAGAAATTATTCCCATTATTTTACTCAGAAAACTATGATATGTGAGCTAGGATATGTGAATCAGTCACATTGTATGGATATACCAAGGCAGTGTTATTTGCGAAAGTTCGAAATGAGAAGCAAAAATGTCCATCAATAGAAACTAATTAGATTTCTGGATTTTAGTAGTGGAGGAGTAACTTATATTGGGCGAATTCCACCGCCTAGTACAGCTACAAACTCTGAACAAAACATTTTTACAAATTGAAGACACTTGAGAACAAATAAAAACTAGAGAGGCAGTAAGAATCCTCATAAAATGGGAATCATCCACACTTACCTGGCTTTTCCTCTGAAGGGTCACCCGGTCTGCATAGCACACAGAGAACAGAGCTCAAGCCGAAAGCAATAGTCTTATTAGGCTGCAGAATCACAGGTTAGAGTTTGGGGCCCCCATGGTGGCTGGAATTTGATGAGAGAAATCCCAGAAATGATAGAGCCACAGAAAAGGGACCTAAAAAATCTGTATATAAACTCCCCTCAAATCCTTGGCTGACTCTTAAACTGTATTTGTGAAGCCCAACAGAAAACAAAACAAAACAAAAATGCTGGAGGAGAATGCAAAGAACTGCACTGATCAGTGCTGGGGAGGCAGAGTTTGGAGCTCAAGTTCTACCAAATTAGAGGAGCTTAAACTCCTCAGTCTGTTAAAACCCAGAGGGGTCACAAATTAGTCAGAAAGACCACATCCAAGAACTAGTATGTAGAAGGCACAAAACCAAAATGGACCCACCCAAAAGAAGCCCCAAACCATGCCTTTGTAACATAAGAATGAGTCACTAGTAATTTCACTACCAGTTAAAACAAAACTCAACACTTTTCTGAGAAAGATAATAGAATCCAGAGCCTCTGCTTTGTTATCTACAATGTGCAGTATAAAATTTTAAAATCACTGGGCCAGGCGCGGTGGCTCACACCTGTAATCTTAGCACTTTGGGAGGCCGAGGTGGATGGATCATGAGATCAGGAGATGGAGACCATCTGGCTAACACGGAAAAACCCCATCTCTACTAAAAGTACAAAAAGTTAGCCAGGCAAGGTGGTGGGCGTCTGTAGTCCCAGCTGCTTGGGAGGCTGAGGCAGGAGAATGGTGTGAACCCAGGAAGCAGAGGTTGCAGTGAGCCGAGATCACACTATTGCACTCCAGCCTGGGTGACAGAGCAAGACTCCGTCTCAAAAAAAAAAAAAATTTCATTCACTAAACATGTGAATGAGCAGGAAACTGTGATAGTCAAGAGAAAAAATAGTTAATAGAAACAGACCCAAAGACAATGCAGATGTTGAAATGAGTAGGCAAATATTTTACAATAACTCCAATACGTGTGTTAAAGAATCTAGAGGAATAGATTAATATAATAGGTGAAGAGGTGGTGAGTTTCATGAAGCTATGGAATGTAAAAAAAAATTTTAAAAATTTTAAAAACCCCTGGAAATCCTAGAACTAAGAAAACAAATCCTGAAATAAATTATTTGCATGGGATTAAACATACAGAAGAAAGGAGCAATGATCTTGAAGACAGGTAAATAAAAATTATCCAAACTGAAGCAGCAGCAAGAAAAAAGATTTAAAGAAAAAAATAAGCAGAGCCTCAGTGATTTGCAGAAAAGTGTCAAGCATTCTACCATATATGTAATTAGAGTCCTAAAAATAAAAGGAGAGAAAGAATGGAGCATTTTAAAAGTTTAAGAAAAATTGATTTAAATGTTTCCAAAGTGTATTAAAAATATCAACCTACATATCCAAGAAGCTAGAAAAAAAAACAATCAGGATAAATTCAAAGGAAAACATACCTAGGCAAATTACTGGAAAAAGAAAAAATCTAAAAGGCAGCCAGAGGGAAAAATGATACATCACATACATGGAAACAAAGGTAAAAATGATTATTGACTTCTCTTTTTTTCCAAGTCTTGGAATCAAGATAATTGGCTTCTCATCAGAAACAATTAAATACGGAATAGAGTAGAATGACAACTATAAAATGCTGAAAGAAAAAAGGTGTCAAGCTCTAGTGAAAATATTCTTCAACAACAAAAGCAAAATAAAGATATTTTTAGTTAAAAACTTAGAGACTTTGTTGCCAGCAGATCTGCATTACAAGAAATGCTAAAGGAAGTCCTTTGGCCTATAGGGAAATGAAACCAGATGGGAATTAGTATTTAAAGGAAAAAAAATGAAAAGTAGTAGGAATATTAAATTTGTGAATTAATATTAAAGACCATAATTCTATGGTCTAATCAAAATCTCAGCAAGACTTTTTGCAGAAACTAACAAGTGGGGTCTAAAATTTATATAGAAAGGCAAAAGAACTGGAATTGCTGAAATAATATTGACAAAGAAAAGCAAAGTTGGAGAAGTCACACTGCCTGATTTCAAGACTTGCCATAAAATTACAGTAATTGAGACAGTGTGAGGCTGGGCACAGTGGCTCACACCTATAAGTTTTGGGAGGCTGAGGTGGGAGGATCGTATGAGGCCAGGAGTTTAAGACCAGCCTAGGCAACATAGCAGGACTCCATCTCTACAGTTTTCTTTAATTAGCCAGACATAGTGGTACATGAATATAGTCTTAGCCACTTAGGAGGCTAGAGCCTAGGAGTTCAAGGTTACAGTGAACTATGATCATGCACTGCACTCCAGCATGGGTGACAGAGCGAGACCCTGTCTCCAAAAAAAAAAAAAAGACAGTGTGGTATTGATAAGACAGACACATAGATGAAGGAAACAAAATAGAGACTTCACAAATAGACCTACACATATATGGTTAATTGTTTTTGTTTTGTTTTGTTTTGTTTTTGAGACAGAGTCTCCCTATGTTGCCCAGGCTGGTCTGAACTCCTGGCCTCAAGTGATCCTCCCACCTCAGCCTCTCAGGTAGCTGGGACAACAAGTATGAGCCACCACTAGACTAAGTCAATTGATTTTGTTTTTGTTTTTGTTTTTGTTTTTGAGACAGGGTGTCTCTCTCTCTCCCAGCTGGAGTGCAGTGCGATCATGGCTCATGGAAGCCTCCACCACCTGGGCTCACACGATCCTCCTGCCTCAGCCCCACAAGTAGCTGGGGCCACAGGTGCATGCCACCATGTCTAGCTAATTTTTTTACTTTTTGTAGTGATGAGGTCTCACTGTGTTGCTCAGGGCTGGTCTCAAACTCTTGGGCTCAAGCAATCCTCCCACCTAGACCTCCCAAAGTGCTGGGATTACAGGCATAAGCCACGGCACCTGGCTGTAAATTGATTTTTGGCAAAGGTGCAAAGGTCATCCAATGGAGAAAGAATAGTGTTTTTAACAAATGATGCTGGGATAACTGGACATCCATATGCCCACAGATGAACTTCAACCCATAGCTCACACCATACATAAAAATTGATTCAAAATAGATCATAGAGCTAAATGTAAAACCTAAAATGATACAATTTCTGAAGAAAATATAGGAGGATATGGAGAGACTGAAACTCTTGTGTACTGTTAGTGGGAAATGGTACTGTGGCTATGAAAAACAGTATGGCAATTCCCCAAAAATTAAAAATAGAATTACCATAGGATCTGGCAATTCCATTTCTGTATACCCAAAACAATTCAAAGAGACATGAAGAAATATTTGTATACCTGTTTTCTTAGAAGGATTATTCACAATAGCCAAAAGGTAGAAGCAACCCAACTGTCCATCAATAGACAAATGGATAAACAAGCTGTGGTGTATACATACAATAAAATATGATTCAGCCTTAAAAAGGAAGGAAATTCTGATACATGCTACAACATAGATCAAACTCAAAGACATTATGCTAAGTGAAATAAGCCAGTTACAGAAGGACAAATACTGTTTGATTCCATACATCTGAGATACTTGCAGTAGCAAAATTTATACAGACAGAAAGCAAAATGGTGGTTGCTGGGGTCAAGGGTAAGATGGAATGAGGAGTTACTGTTTAATGGGCATAAAGTATCAGTTTTGCAAAATGAAAAAACTTCTGTGGATGGATAGTGATGATGGCTGCAAAACAATGTAAATGTACTTAATGTCACTGAACTGTACACTTTAAAATAGATAAAATAATAAAGTTTATGCTATGTATATGTATTAATCACATTTTTCATTTTTTATATCTTATGAGGCTTGACATCTTGGGGACTCACCAACCTGAAAGAGACTGTCTGTCCCAGGGTTAGCTCATTCCGAGAGATAGCAGATGATCTTCCTGCAATACGCAGTCCAACCAATTCAGAGCTCATACTCTGAACAACCTCCTCTCTCTGGCTTTTCCACTCAGAGAGGCAAGTTTCCTCTGCCCTAATCATCCCAGGGTCAGGTGTCAGACAGTTAGGGACTACCCCATCATCCCAGGGTCAGGTGTCAGACAGTTAGGGACTACCCCTATAGCCCACAGCTGGCCTGAATTATTCAAACTATCCAATCCTAAGCCTGTTCAGCTGCTTACCTTGCCTCGCCCATTCCTCCTGGCAAAAACCACAATAAAGGCCTTTTCCTAGGCTTTCTTCTCATCCTCTCTGGCTGTGACCACCCTCAAAGTTCTCTCCTGTGGTTCTGCATGGCATGGCGTGCTCCTGCCCCTTGGGAACTGTATTAGACTGTTCTCACACTGCTATGAAGAAATACCTGAGACTGGGTAATCTATAAAGAAAAGGAGTTTAATTGACTCACAGTTCCCCATGGCTGGGAAGCCCCAGGAAACACAATCATGGCAGAAGGAGAAGCAAACAAATCCTTCTTCATAAGGAGGCAGGAGAGAGAAGAGCCAAGCACAAGGGGAAAAGCCCCTTATAAAACCATCAGATCTCATAAGAACTCACTATCAGGAGAAGTGCATAGAGGTAATCGGCTCCATGATTCAATGACCAAATTCCCACGACACGTGGGAATTATGGGACCTACACTTCGAGACGAGATTTGGGTGGGGACACAGCCAAAGCATATCAGGAACTGTAAGCAATAAAACTATATTTTTAATGGCAATGGTCTTCCAATCCATTGGCCTTACCATACATGAATAAACCCAAAGTCCCAGGTACATTCTAGAACAGTATATCCTATGACATTTTAAAAAATACCTTAAGGAAATGATAGATTCAGTATATTAAGGCAGCAGTCCCCAATCGCCAGGCCACGGACCAGTACCACGGCCCGTTAGGAACCAGGCTGCACAGCAGGAGGTGAGCAGTAGGTGAGCAAGTAAGGCTTCATCTGTATTTACAGCTGCTCCCCATCGCTCACATTACTGCCTGAGCTCTGCCTCCTGTCAGATCAGTGGTGGCATTAGATTCTCGTAAGAGCACGAACCGTACTGTGAAGTGCGCAAGCGAGGGATCTAGGTTGCATGCTCCTCATGGGAATCTAATGCCTGATGATCTGTCATTGTCTCCCATCACACACAAATGGAACCATCTAGCTGCAGGAAAACAAGCTCAGGGCTCCCACTGTTTCTACATAATAGTGAGCTGTATAATTATTTCATTATATATCACAATGCAATAATAATAGAAAAGTACACAATAAATATAATGTGTCTGAATCATCCCAAAACCATCCCCCCAACCCTGGTCCATGGAAAAATCGTCTTTCACGAAACCTGTCCCTGGTGCCAAAAACATTGGGGACCACTGCAATATAGTACATCTATGCAGCAATAGTTTTGCATGGTGGCTAAGAGCATAGACTCAAGAGTTAAATTTCCTGTATCTAAATCCTGACTTCACCACTTACTAGCTTTGTGCCATGGGACAAGTTACTTCTCTACTTGTGCCTTAGTTTTTTCTTATGTAAAGTTGGGATAATAACAAAATGCACCTCTTAAAGCTTTATAAGAATTAAATGGCTTAAAGCAAGGAAAGTGCTTAGGCAAGTATACAGTAAGAACTCTGTAAATGGAACTCTTCTTGTTATGAAATCTGCAGCCATTACAAAACTGAGGTGGCAGGACATGGTGGCACACGCCTGTAGTCCCAGCTACTCAGGAGGCTGAGGCAGGAGGATCACTTGAGCCCAGGACTTTGAGGCTGCAGTGAGCCATGATTGCACCTGTGACTAGCCACTGCACTCCAGCCTGGGCAGTATAGCAAGACCCTGTCTCTTTTAATAAATTTTTTGTTTACTTAAAAATTTTTTTAATTAAAATTTTAAAATGAGGTGGAGCTGTATATGCTGATATGGAAAGATATGCTAAGGGAAAAAGTACTAATTGTTTCCATTTTTAAAGAAGAGTGATGTAAGTACTTTTTATATAGTTATAATTATAGGAAATTATAATTATAATAATTATAACAAAATATACCCCCAAAAAGTATACAAGAAATTCTCAACAGGTTATTTGAGGGGAAAGGAATTAATGATGGAGGAGAAGGTGTAAGGGAGACTTTTGTTCTTGATTCTGTACCCCCTCCCATACTGCTTGAAGTTTTTAACCATGTTCATCCATACTTTAAAATACATACATTTAATTTTTTGAAAGGCCATAGGAATAATCTTTGTTGCTCTTTATTGCCACCTAGGGGATGCTAGGGGCATTGCCTGCCATGATCACTCATTGCTGTTAACACTACTGAATATTTAATAATTGATTCCACCTTCTCGATCAGTACGTTACACCAAGCAAGTCATGGCTTCCAACTTTCAGATTTTTATTGAGTTTTGTAACAATAAGAAACATGGTTGAGAAATTGATGCTCTTTTGAAAAAAGAAACAAACATGGATTCGTAGTTAGAAAATTTTTTATTTTTTTAATTTTTATTTTTTAAAATATAATAAAGATGGGATCTCGCCAGGTTGCTCAGGCTGGTCTTAAACTCCTGGACTCAAGCTATCCTCCCACCTCAGCCTCCCAAGCTGCTGAGAGCCACTGCATCTAGCCTAGAAAATTCAATAGATGTTAAAACAATTGAACACCTAGTTTGATCTCCCTCTCTGAATGACCATTCCAGCTTTATACTTATAATCTAGATCAGCCTGATCCATTGGCCTGCCCAAAATGATTTCATCCCTCACTCAATGATCTGTCCATGGTGCCTAAAATGTTGACATCTGTCTGGTTGCCTGCATTTGAATGCTGGTTTCGTGACTTTCTAGCTGTGTGACCTTGAGCAAGTCACTTCATCTCTCTGAGCCTCATTTTCTCCTGAAAAATGCAAGTGGTAATAACAGTAGATCCCTCAAAGGACTGTTGGTGGCACTACATGAGTTCATACATCAAACACAATGTCAGGTGCATAATAAGGGTTGATAAACAACTTTCAATTTAACACCTACAATCTTCAAATCTCAACTTGATTGTCACTTCCTTCAGCAAGCCTCCTCTGACCTCAGGACTTGGTCACATCCTTCTCACTAGGTCACGCTTCTCCTTCATAGCATTTGTCACAGAAGACTGTTGGATGATTGTTCGATTAATGTGTCTCTTCCCTACTAGATCATAAACACTCAGGACAGAGCCTGGGTTTCATTTTGCCCACAATTCTCTCCCCAGTGTCCACCACAGTGCCCAGTGGATAGAAGTTTTTGCCATAAAAAAATTATAAGTAAAGAAATGAATTAATGCAGTTAGAAAACTGAAGACCTCTGAAAAAATAAATGTTAACTAGAACAAGTGCCATGAAAACTAGTTAGGCTCTGATGGGCTAGATGACATGAGTCATGAGACACTTACAGGGAAGGACAGGGTGGGGAGAGGTTTATTTTGTAAGACAGTTGCAAAAAATAAATTGGAGAAAAGATAAACCGTACACCTCTACCACTTGTTCTGGGACCAACCCTATTTTCTTTGAGGTGAAATTCATACAACATAACTGTTAATTTTAAAGTAGACATTTTTAAATGAACAATTCATAGACATTTAGTACATTCACAATGTTGTGCAACCACCATCTATGCCAAGTCTTAAAACATTTTCATCATTCCAAAAGAAAGCCCTCATTCCCTCTTCCGCCAAGCCCATGGTCACTGCCAATCTGCTTTCTATTGACATGGATATACCTATTCTGTATATTTCATATAAATGGAATCATACAATATATGACCTTTTGTGTCTGGCTTATTTCACTTAGCATAATGTTAATATTCTTGAGGTCATCCACATTGTAACATGTAACAGTACTTTATTCCTTTTTGTGATAGAAGAATATTCCACTGTATGACCATACCACAATTTGTTTATACATTCACTTTGTTATTGTTGTTGTTGTTACAGAGTCTTTCTCTGTTGCCCAGGCTGTGGTGCAGTGGCACAATCTCAGCTCTCTGCAACATTCGCCTCCCAGGCTGAAGCAAGTCTCATGCCTCAGCCTCCCAATAAACTGGGATTACAGGTGTGCGCCACTACAACCAGCTAATTTTTTGTATTTTTAGTACAGATGGAGTTTCACCATGTTAGCCAGGCCGGTCTCGAACTCCTGGATGCAAGTTGATCTACCCACCTCGGCCTCCCAAAGTGCTGGGATTACAGGTACGAGCCACTGTGCCAGCCTACAAACTCATCTCTTGGTGGACATTTGGATTCTTTCCACCTTCTATTATGATAATGCTGCCGATCCCCGTTTTTTAAAAGTCTCCATGGTTCATCATATCATGAAGAATGATAATCTCACAGTACCCTGGACCAGAAACCAAGACACAAGATCCAAATGATGATCTATGACCACTAACTTTTTATATAATTCAGCAAGCTATTGTCCCTCCTCATCTGTAACCTATGTGGTTGAACTAGGATTTTCATGCAAGTAGTTTATCTTGGGAGGTGTTTCTGAGTATTTATTTTGGAAGATGCTCCTAAAAAGAGACAAAGAAAAGGAAAGGAAGATAATCCATGAATTCCTTGATCCAGTTACTGCTGTGGACATCTAGGGTGCATTTCCACTGGGGACCTCTGAGACACTGTAGGGAATATATCTTAGTTATACGAGAGCTAAAAAGAAATTATTTAGACAGTTAGTGAGGGTAAGAGAGTCCTCAGTAAGGTTTTTCTTTTAATAAAAAAGCAGCCTCCAAATCATTTCTTTTTTAACAAAAAGCAGCCTGAAAAATCAAGCTGCAAGAACAGATAAGCAAGCTGGAGGCTTGCATAGGTGAATACCAGCAGCTATGCCAATAGAAAACAGCTGGAAACCAGGTAGATTCAACATGGAGGTTCCCTCTTCCCTTTTCTTTGTTGCCACGTGTGCAGATAACATGGCACCAGCCAGGTTTTTTAAAATCCCATTTGCATAATAAAAGATTAGAATGGGATGGCCAGCCTCTTCATGGGCTATGTAAATGGCACATCTGGTCCAACCAATCCACTACGCCCCATGTAAATCATACACCGTCTCCTCACACTCATCCATAAAACCAACCGCATCTTGCCCCAAACCAGGGAAACCCACTCAGGACCCCTTCCTCTGCACGAGGAAGCTCTCTTCTTCTTTTGTCTATTTAACTTTCCACTCTTAAACCCACTCCTTGCATGTCCGTGTCTTCAATTTCCTTAGCATGAGACATCGAACCTCGGGTATTACCCCAGACAAATGATGCTGCTTCATTAGAGTTAGCACATCCAAGGGGCAAGGGAACTGGCTCTTCTGTCATTGGCTGAGGGCTTCTCTCAGGGTGTCTGCTCTGGTCCCCTTGGATTCCCACATGTGTCAACCAAGCTTTCTCTAGAAGGCCCTCAGGGTTGCACCTGCTCACAGTTAGGAAGTTTGGGGCATGCACAGAAGGGCACATGCAGATGGGGTATGATGGTCCCAACAGCATATGTTAAAGTGATTATGAAACTTTGATCTTCGAATCCCTGGGAGCTTACATTTTAAAGAGATGAGACAGAGACAGACTTCCTCTCATTGTTTTCACCTCCGTTGGATCTTTGCCCGGATACTGCTTTAGTTTGTCAGTTATCCTCTAGAAAAGGGGTAGAAAGTATACATCCTTTTCTCCTCCATTCCTTCAAAGCTCTTAAAAGAGGATAGAGAGGCTAGGTGCAGTGGCTCACACCTGTAATCCCAGCACTTTGGGAGGCCGAGGAGGGCGGATCACCTGAGGTCAGGAGTTTGAGACCAGCCTGGCCAACATGGTGAAACCCCGTCTCTACTAAAAATACAAAAAGTACCCAGGCGTGGTAGGGTGTGCCTGTGGTCCCAGCTACTTGGGAGGCTGAAGCAGAAGAATCACTTGAACCCAGGAGGCGGAGGTTGCCGTGAGCTGAGATCTCACCACTGCACTCCGGCCTGAGAGACAAGAGTGAAACCCCATCTCAAAAAAAAAAAAAAAAAAAGAGGATAGACTTGAGGTGAACTTTATTAAGAATACTGTGTTACCTTGAACTGGGCACTTCTCCCTTCTAGGTCTCAGCTTACCCTGTAAGTGAAGCTATTTATTTAAAAAAATCTTTACTGAAAATAAAATAAAGATACAGGAAACTACACAAAAGAAATGTATGGCTTGGTAAGTTACTACAAGGCAAACATGTTAATAACTACCAACCCAGGTCAAGAAACAGAATTTTCTCAGACAACCTAAAAGTCATAAAATGAGGCTATTTGCCAATTAAGGTTGTGGACCAAATGCTGTAGAATGAACTTCTTTTACTTCTATGTTGATGACTCTCTGTCACAATATTTGCATCTCAGTGAGAAGAGAACACAAGAAATGCCTAGCAAGAAAAGATGGACAAGTCTCTCAAACATTGGCAGTGTTACTTACATTGGCTAGGCAAAATTCAGAAGGCCTGGTGGAAATCTGGTTAAGCCCTAAAAGTGAGCTTGTAATTCTATCCTAGCAGCCCACACACATTTGAGTCTGTCTTAGTCAGCTCAGACTGCTATAATAAATCATCAACTGGGTGGCTTAAACAACAGAGATTTATCTCTCCCAGGTCTGAAAGCTGGAAGTCTAATATCAGTGATATAATTTGGATACTTTTCCCCCTAAATCTTACATTGAAATGTAATTCCATGTTGGAGGTGAGGCCTCCAACATGATGGGAGGCGACTGCATCATGGAGGTGGACTTCTCATGAATAGTGTAGCACCATCGTCTTGGTGCTGCCATCACAAGATCTGGTTGCTTAAAAGTGTGCGGCACCTCCTCCTCCTTTTTTTCTTGCTCCCATTCTTGCCATGTGATACATCAATACATCGGCTCCCCTTGGCTTCCTGAGGCCTCACCAGAAACCAAGCAGATACCCAGAGCCATGCTTCCTGTACAGCCTGCAGAACCATAAGCCAAGTAAACCTCTTTATAACTTACTCAACCTCAAATATTTCTTTATAGCAATACAAGAATGGCCTAATACAATCAGGGTGCCAGGATGGTTGATGTGTGGTGAGGGCTCTTTCCCTGAGTTGCAGATGGCCGCCTTCTTGCTTTGTCATCACATGGCCTTTCCATTGAGCATGGGCATGAATAGACAGCATGCGAGCAAGCTCTCCGGCGTCTCTTCCTCCCATAAGCACCCTGATCTCATCATGGGGGCCCCACCCTCATGAGCTCATCTAACTCTAATTACCCCTTGAAGGCCCCACCTCCAAACATTATCAAATTGGGAGTGGGAGTGCCAATGTATGAATTTTGGAGGGATACAATTTAGTCTACAGCATAGTCCAAATGTGAAATTTCTTCCTCCAGCTACCGATGTTTAGTGAGAACACTGCATGTTCTCACAATATGTGCATATGTGTGTGGACTCTTTCCTCTGGAGGGCAAGAACTTGGTTTTGTTCACTGTTGCAACCAAGAGTGTGCAACAGTGCCTGGCTCATAATTGGCACTCAATATTGCCATTGAGTTATTTGTGATCAGAGCCCTGGCTGTTCTTAGATGGGTAGGGTTCTTCAGAACAGTACAAATGTTTGTAGACAGGCCAGCTGGGGAATGAAAGGTCTTTTTGATGAGGTGCCATGACCATGATGTAGTGGGGAGTGGCCAGGTGATCCAGAGTTCAGTCTCAGTATGACCTATGACCATCTGAGTGACCTCAGGCAAAACTGTTTGATCTCTGGGCCTTAGACTCTTCCTTATATAAAACAAATGGGTTGGTCAGTTCAGAAGTGCTACACTGATTCTAATCCATCCTATGGAGGAGGCCCCAAAACATTATCCCTAACCCTTTAATCATAAATTTAAGGATAAATGAGATTTTTATCTCACTCTGGGTGACTTTTAAGGACTTGAAAACCTATTTCTTTTTGTGCTTGGAGCTGGAGTGAATTTGAAGTCAGGGTTGCGGGGGTGAGGGAGGGGTGCTCCTGGCTGTGGCTGTGTTAAAATTGCCCTGGTTTGTTTGGGGGAGAATCTAGGGTATTTGTCATTTGTCTTTGCCGTGGTGCCAGACAGACAGCAGTGAGTAGATGATGCCTCTTACACAGCAATGTGCTAACAGTTGTACTTCCTGGCACACCTCCAGCCCCCAAGATGGAATGGTCTGACATCCATATCAGCAGAGAATCAGAGAAAGATGAGATGTTCTGATGCTTGGGAAAGTCACAAACCATTGTTACATAGATAAGTAACACAAAATGACCCACGAGAGACACAGCTGGGACCCAAGTAGACACTTGTAATTGGAGAGTCTACCCTACTCATGATTTTCAATATGGGGTCAATAGCTGATAGATACCAATGTTAGTTTCTTTGTCATGAAATCTTGATACAATGTGGTAAGACTTTCCAATCAGCAGTTGGCAGCATCCTCAGGATATTGTTGATTGTATTTGACATCAAGGGCCACCCATGCTTTCGCTGTTATCTTATTCAAGCTAGAGCAGATGTCTTAAAACCTTCTTCATGCATCAAAGTATCTGCATAGCTCAGATAAAGAATCCACAGCTCATGTGTTCTTTCTTATCTCTCCAGCTGTTTGGGAGAGATTTCAAAACTCAACACCCCACTGTCTCATGTAACCAAGTCAGGGCCACTATTAGAAAAGCAGCTCAAAGAAGATATCCTGGGTCATCCACAGTATCTTAGCTTATTTAATTCAGCAAGCACATTCAACATTTCTGATTATATTGAATACATTCAAATTCTCAGTCATCAGCTCCAGGAAGACCCTCCTGGCTCCAATCCCTTTTCCTGGCCTGGCTTAAGTCCCTTCTGGGCTCCCACAGAATCCCTTACCTATCTATATTATTGCCTTTCTGTGGGTCTGTGCCAGCCTGTACTGTATTAATTCCTTTGGGGCTGGAACCATATCTTATTTTTGTTAATTAAAAAGTAGTACATCCTCACAATAGAAAAATTTTCAAACACAGACCTATATAAATGAAAAAGTGAAAGTCCCTTTTCCATCTGCTCCTATTTGCAATCTCCCTCCTCTCCCCAGAGAAGACCACTATAAACAATGTGTTGTATACCCTTCCAGAACTTTCCATTTGCAAGCCTATAAATAATAAAAATAAAAGTGTTAACAAATAATAAAAATAATAAATAATAAAAATAAAAATAAAAAAATAAAAGCGTTAACAGTTATTGAGTGTTTACTAAGAGTCAAGTGCTATGCTAAGCATTTTTATGCGCATTCCTGATTAATTCACAAAACAAGCCTATGAAGTAGGTGTTATTTTTATTCCCATTTCACAAAAGAAGAGACTAAGGTGACAGTTACTAAATGGTAAAGCCAGAATCTGAACCCGGCCAGGCTGAATTCAGAGCTCCTGCCCTTGAACATGTTCTCTCACTTGCTTCCGGACCTTGCAATATCATAGACACTTCCCCATAGTGACCTAAAAATTGTTTCTCCCTTTTTAAAAATTGCTTGGCATTCTACAAAATGAATATATTCCGTTCATTTTGCCATTCTCCTACTGAACAACTTTTAGGATTTTGTAGTTTTTCATTTCCTTATTTCACCAAGTATAAGATTCCATTATTGTAAAAAGCATCCAATTTCAGAAATTAAAATATATGGGGGTATGGGGGGTGACAAGTGCATCTTAGAATATATTTTTGCATGTAAATATTTTGTAAATAATGCTTGTAAATAATTTTCATGTGTGTATTTCTGCACAAGTTTCCTAGGAGTAAAATTGTGTCAAAATGAAGGTGCATTTTTAAATTTTTGATGCATACTGCCGAATTCCCTCCAGGAAACCTTATCTTAGTCATCTTGTGTTCCTCATTTCCTTAGCACAATGTCTGGTACTTTTTTAGGTACTAAATAAATGTTCAGTGGGTGAAATGCATGACCTGACCCGGCAAATGCAAAGTATTTTGAGATACTCACACACCAAAAAACCCACAAAATATGACAATGACTGACAGTGAGAAGATGAGAATATTTCACTACCGTATTTGTATGCACTTCTTGTTGAAGCACTGACCAGAATAAATGACAAACGCTAATGCATCTTATGCAGAGGATGTTTCCGAAGTGATTACAAGATATCTTGCAAAATTACCTATCAAAAGATTGCACACTCAATAAAAATACACTAATAACTCCAGCATTTTACAACCCCCAACCTACTAGACATAAGAAATTTCCAGAGATCTTATGGTCTGCCATTTTCTCAAATACCTGCAAGACTGCCTGCACCACCACCCTAATCTTCAGAAATCATGATTCTGCAGGTCTGCAGTGGGGGATGCATTTAACAAGCGCTCCAGGTTAACCTTAATGCACTGTAAAGCGTGAGAACACGTGCATTAAAAGGGCTTTAAGAAGAGGAGTTTCTGAATCAGATTTGCATTTTAGAAAGATCCCTCTGGCTGCTGAGTGTAGAATCAACTAGAAGTGAGCAAAGATAGCTAAATGGCATTATTCAGCCCAGCGCGTAAACGGCTCAGATTGCCCGCGCGCTGGGGTGCCCCCTGCCGGCCCTCAGCAGCGCCTAGTCCTGGGCCGGGCCCTGGGCGGCCGGCTGCCGACTGCGACTGCGCGCTTCGAGGCCTGCAGAGAAGCCCCGGGGCACCTGTTACAGCACCGCTCAAGACCGGAAGCGGAAATGGAATCGAGATAGCCTCGCGCGTTTAGCAGGCCGCCGCCACCTCCACGCCCTAGGCCGGGCGGACTTACGGAGTCGCCGGAAGCGGAAGTCGCTGAGAGGTGGTGGAGCGGTTGGGAAAGTGCGGGTTTATCTTCGCGCGCCTTGCGTTCTTGCTGCGGCTTGCCTGGGCGGGTAAAGCGCGATTGCGAGAGCTCGGCAGCCCTGCCGACTCGGCCAGAACCGGCTCCCGGCCCGAACCTTCGCCCGAGGGGCGTGGTATCCTGGTGCTCCGACTCCTTCCGCAGGCTCTTTGGGACCCGCGGTTCCGGGAATCCCTTGCCCAGGGTCCCTTTCCTGCAGTGAGGCTCCATCCGGCTTCCCTGTGTCCCCGCAGACCCCTATCATGGGCAATACTAGCAGTGAGCGCGCCGCGCTGGAGCGGCATGGTGGCCATAAGACGCCCCGGAGGGACAGCTCGGGGAGCACCAAGGACGGAGACAGGCCCAAGATCCTGATGGACAGCCCCGAAGACGCCGACCTCTTCCACTCCGAGGAAATCAAGGTGCGAGCGGTGTGGAGGAATCCGATTCCCCTTGACTAATGTTGAGGAGAGGAGTCCTCCACTAGATTCCCGTCGCATCCTTTCGAAAACCAGAACGGGGAGGGAGGTGGTACATTGCCCGGTGCACTTAAAAGCCAGACGGTCCTGTAAGAGTCCTCTTAGCGGTCCAAGGACCTGTGTCTAATTACCAATATGAGAAAGTCACCCTGAGGGAGGAGGCACTCACTTCGTTTAACATCATTAAGGAGAAAGCAGCTCTGGGACAGAGTTTCAAATTCTTAATTAATTCAGAGTCGAGCTAACAGTAATTGAGCCCCAGCTTCTGCTTTTCTCTTAGGTGTAATTAATTGCATTGCTTTGAGACAAATTCCCTCACCTTTACACAAACTGGAGCTTTTGTAAAAGTTACTTTGGGAGTTTATCCATTTTGGAGACAATATATACAAGCTGAAAGTAGAGCGGAACAGCTGACGGCAGTTGCCAGAAGTGTTTAGTTCTGCCCAATACTTTTTATTCATCCTACTTATTTTTTAAAAGACGGTGGTCTCACTAATTAGCCGGGCTTGGTGGCGGGCGCCTGTAGTCCCAGCTACTCGGGAGGCTGAGGCAGGAGAATGGCGTGAACCCGGGAGACGGAGCTTGCAGTGAGCCGAGATCGCGCCACTGCACTCCAGCCTGGGTGACAGAGCAAGACTCCTGTCTCAAAAAAAAAAAAAGACGGTGGTCTCAGTATGTTCTCCAGGCTGGTCTCCCGGGTGCAAGCAATCCTCATGCCTCGGCCTCCCAAAGTACTGGGATCGCAGGCGTGAGCTATGGTGCTGGCCGGTTCAGCCTACCTTTTTTTTTTTTTTTTTTTGGAGACCGAGTCTCGCTGTGTCGCCCAGGCCGGAGTGCAGTGGCGCGATCTCTGCTCACTGCAAGCTCCGCCTCCCGGATTCACGCCATTCTCCTGCCTCAGCCTTCCGAGTAGCTGGGACTACAGGTGCCTGCCACCACGCCCGGCTAATTTTTTGTATTTTTAGTAGAGACGGGGTTTCACCATGTTAGCCAGGATGGTCTCGATCTCCTGACCTCGTGATCCGCCCGCCTCAGCCTCCCAAAGTGCTGGGATTACAGGCGTGAGCCACCGCGCCCGGTTTACTTTTTCTTCTTCTTCTTCTTTGAGATAGAGTCTGGCTCTGTTGCCCAGGCTGGAGGGCAGTAGCACAATCTCGATGCACTGCAACCTTTGTCTCCCAGGCTCAAACCATCCTGCCTCAGCCTCCCGAGTAGCTGGGACTACAGGCGTGCACCACCATGCCCGGCTAATTTTGTGTATTTTTGGTAGAGGTGGAGTTTCGCCATGTTGCCCAGGTTGGTCTTGAACTCCTGACCTCAAGCGATCCGCCCGCCTGGGCCGCCCAAAGTGCTGAGATTACAGGCATGAGCCGCCACTCCCAGCCTCACCCTGCTTTTTTTTTAAAGCGTACATAGAAAAGTCTTTCGACTTCTAGAGGTCAGTGGGCAGTGAGGGTCTGTCTGAAGGAGGCAGCCAGCAGCTTCTGAACTTCTCTCTAGTGTTGTTTAAATATGACTTAATCACACTTAAGCAGGCCAGTGCAAACATTTTTCTTCCTGCTGCAGCCTGTTTAAATTCAAAAACTCAGGTGACTTAACTCCTGCTTCAACCACACTCCTGGTAACCACCTTCATATGGTGGATATTTCCAGCCGCAGGGCTCAGTCCAAGGACACTTAGTGATTCTGGCAGCTGGTATTTATGTGTTATGTCCAAAAGGAACTAATTGTTTCAAGGAACAAAGTAGGTTTAGGAAAGATAAAGCTGCCTTCTGCCCAACAGACCCTGTTAGTATCCAATTTCATGTTAATCATCATCCATTTAATTGCCTGGCAACTCATTCCATCTGTGTTTGTCCTCATGTTGAGCGAGGTGATCACATCTCACACCTTCTTTTGGATCTCACTTTTGAGCCTAACTACAAAGAGCCTGCTTTTATGTGGCCCTACAACCTGTGGTTTGAACTTGCTTTCTGAATTTGTTGCATTCTTGAAGAGCTGTGTGCAAAGTGAACTTTAGAATCATGTTTCTCTAATGACTTGATGTCCTTTCCCTAGGAGGTAATTTTGGTCCCTGGTCCCAAGAAGGCTATTTAAGACACCAAAAGAATCAAAACTACTTTCTTCAGAAATATTTGTTCTGTTACTATTCCAAAACTCCTCCAGGAGATGTTGAGCACACACATAATCTATGGGGAATGATTTCAAGCAGCGTCCATTCTCACTTCATTAGAAGTTACTGAAATCCCCAGATACCAAAAAAGTCGTGAATACTTTTAACTACACTAGTGTGCTATTTTGGGTATAATTAGTTATCCTTAGTGTGAAGTGATTCCAGTCTGTTATTTAATATGTAGATCTTGTTAGAATTCAAAGAATGCAGGCATCATTTGGATAAGCTGAGGTCAGTATTTGAAATGAAGGTGCTAGAAGCCTGCTTAACTCCCTAAAGAGTCTTTTCCAGCCTGAACCTCCTGCTCTTTTTAAGTCTTTGGCTTCTGACTGGGAAAAAATCTAAAAGGTGCATGACTACCTATGTCATCCAGATAGAGCTGGATGACTTTTATTTCTTATTCTGGAATACCTCACTTATACGGAGCTTACCACACTGGAGGTTATCATTTATCCTAATGAGGGTTCAGTCTTTGTCTTGCTTTATTCCCCAGTCCCTAGACAGAACTTTGTGAGTAGTTTTTCCCTTCCTCAAAATCTGGATTTGCCATTTTCAAGTTGACAGTTCTAGAATTGTTCCTCTTAAATTTTCACGTACAGTCATACATCACTTAACGACAGGGACATGTTCTGAGCAATACATCATTAGGTGATTTTATCATTGCATGAACATCATAGAGTGTACTGACACAAACCTAGTCTGCTAGTCCGTTCTCATGCTACTAAGTAGAAATACCCGAGACTGGGTAATTTATAAAGAAAATAGGTTTAATTGACTCAGTTCTGCATGGCTGGGGAGGCCTTAGGAAACTTACAATCATGGTAAAAGGCACCTCTTCACAGGGCAGCAGAAGAGAGAATGAGAGCAAGCAAGGGAAATGCCAGACGCTTATAAAACCATCAGATCTCATGAGACTCACTCACTGTCAGAGAACAGCATGGGGGAAACCGCCCCCATGATCGATTACCTCTACCTGGTCCTGCCCTTGACACGTGGGGATTATGGGGATTACAATTCAAGGTGAGACTTGGGTGGGGACGCAGAGCCAAACCGTATCACCTAGTGTATATGGTGTAACCTGTTGCTCATGGGCTATAAACCTGTACAGCATGTTATTCTACTGAATACTGTAGACACTTATTCCACAAGTGTATTTAAGGATTTGTGTATTTAAATATATCTAAACATAGAAAAGATACAATAAAAATATGGTATAATCTTATGGGACTACCATATACACAGTCCATCGTTGACTAAGACCTCGTGCACATGACTGTACTTCAAATCTTGCCTGATTAAGGGAGGAACATGACATTAAGCTAGTCTTGGATTCGTAGTAGCCCCTTCCGAGTGTGTTTTATAGCTTCTTCTAGAATTTTGATGTCAACTTCTTTAATGACAGCAACAGCTAATAATTAGCACTCACTGTGTCAGACACTATGCAGAGCACTCACATGGACTGTCTCAGTCTTCACAACCTTCAAAAATATATTTCTATTTTGCGGGCAGGGAAACTGAGGCACCACTAGTGAGTTTCCGATCCTAACCATGAACCAAGATAGTAACAGCTGCCTCTTTAGAATGAATTGTCAATATTGTCTGTTGTAGGGAGCTCGCTTATGGCTTTCTGAGTAAACTGCTCTGCTTCTAGGCACCAGAGAAGGAGGAATTCCTGGCCTGGCAGCATGATCTAGAAGTGAATGATAAAGCTCCCGCCCAGGCTCGGCCAACAGTGTTTCGATGGACGGGGGGCGGAAAGGAAGTTTACTTATCTGGGTCCTTCAACAACTGGAGTAAACTTCCCCTCACCAGAAGGTAATTGCCTGGGGAGTGTTCACATATTTGTCTTAACATAAATTCTCTTCTTTCTAAAACATCTCTGTGAGAGAACAGAAAATGGATGTTTCTACAAGATGGATGCCTAGTGGAAAGATAATTGTGCTTAATAAGTCTTAGGGTTCAAATGTTAAACCTTAGTGGTCTATAGGTTTAGAGTACAGAAGAAAGAGAATATTTCTGTGTCACCGACATCTTTCACTTCAGATCCTCAGCTATCTGTTCAGTCAGGACTTTTCCACAGAAACACAAAAATCTATTCTTAATGCAGTAAGGGGGCACTGGGCTGGGAGTCTTAGAAACCCACATTTGAGCCCACATTGGCCATGCTGTCAGTCTCCTAACACCTGAGCCTCAGCGTTCCTGTCTGTAAAGAGGGAACATTGGACCAGATGATCTCTGAGGTTTCATCTATCTTTGACTCTCCATAATACTTTGTTTGAAAAGTACATGTTGGCTGGGCCTGAGGGTTCATGCCTGTGATCTCAGCACTTTTGGGGGCTGAGGCAGGAGGATTGCTTGAGGCTAGGAGTTCAAGACCAGCCTGGGCAACATAGTGAGACCCCCATCTCTACAAAAAAATTAAAAATTAGCTGGGCATGGTGGTGCACACCTGTAGCCCCAGCTACTCGGGAGGCTGAGATGGGAGGATTGTTTGAGCCTGAGAGGTCAATGGTGTAGTGAGCAGTGATTACACCACTGCACTCCAGCCTGGGCAACAGAGCAAGACTTTGTCTCCAAAAAGAAAAGAAAAATTAGAAAAATACATACTATGTAGGTGTCATTAGCAAGGATTATAGTAAGACATTTTATCAGGAACCCCAGCATGGATTTCTGACTTAAGTTGTCAGTGAGAGAACACCTTTAGTGAGTATTCTTGATAAAATGAGGGAGAAAGTGTCAGGCCTGTTGTCAGGGGCTGCCTGCTTTCCAGCGGTTCCATTGGAGAAGAAGGGAGCCACTCAGCCCAGCAGTCACAGGTCAGTTCCAGTCGGGGGACAAAACAGCCCAATGAAAGGGCTCTTCCAGAGTTTGGTTTTTCAGTTGTTCGGCAAGTTTCTTTAGAGAACGTTTGAGCTTCCTATTCAATTGATCCCTTCTCCTGCCCAAGGCAAAGTGACAAAGGGTAAAACGAGGCAGCTTGCTGTTGATCGTGTGTTGTCATCCTCCTTGGCATCCAGGAGCCTTGCAAGCTTGAGAAGCACAAATGCCCAACTGTTGACCTTTTAACATTAGGGATGTGGTTTCCTGGTATTTGAGCAAGGTGAGTTTTCAGGAAACTGTCACACTGCTGCTTCCTTATAGCCTTTCCAGATTGAGATCATTATGCTGAATTGTCTAAATGGGCTAAAAATGTTTGTTCTCCTGCAGCTGAACTCTTGGTTTTATGTGGAAACATTTTGTTCTGTAGCTGGTTTGGCAAGTAAGCTCGGGGGGCAGCCCACCCCACTGAAATCCTCTGCTTCCTTTTTCCTCGCAGCCACAATAACTTTGTAGCCATCCTGGATCTGCCAGAAGGAGAGCATCAGTACAAGTTCTTTGTGGATGGTCAGTGGACCCACGACCCTTCCGAGGTACTCTTCCTCCCACCTCTGGTCCTCTGGGTGCCTGCACATTCCAAACAAATCACCTTCCCAAGAGATTGCCGCCAGGTCCCTTTGCCCAGCTAGTAAAAGTGCCTGTGTGTGGCAGAGCTGGATAGCAGCACTAACTGTCAGACAGTTGGCATACTTGACCAAGATGAGCAGGGTGGCTAGCCAGGAGATGAGGCCTTCCAGCCAGGAATTCCAAGTCCTCTGAAGAATAACTCCACAGCCCTTCCACGTTATGATTTCTGCCTGTCTGTCTCTTCCCAGCCCATAGTAACCAGCCAGCTTGGCACAGTTAACAACATCATTCAAGTGAAGAAAACTGACTTTGAAGTATTTGATGCTTTAATGGTGGATTCCCAAAAGTGCTCCGATGTGTCTGGTATGAACACAGTTATTTTATACCACATGCGTGCAGGTGGGGGCTGTACAGTCTAGAAATACTCTTGTTTCTCTTGCCTCTCTTGAGCTGAAGCTGCCCAGTCAGATAGGCATTTATAGCCCCCTCTTAAGGGCCACAGAACTTAATTCCTAACTGTCAGGTTGTTGAAATTTAGCCCCAAGGGAGCTACAAGTCATTTCCCTGGTCATCTCAGGTATTCAGTAGGTCTGCTTGGCCACAGAATGCAGACAGCAGAAATGGAACCATAGCTTGATCTCGTGCCAAGGGCAGGGCTGAAGAGGCCCTGGAGGGTCACACTGAGTCAGTGACAGCCCAGCACTGGGGAAGCCTATGTCTCATCCCACTTGTGGTGCCTGCAGAATTTCAGCCTGACAGGTGTAAATGGACACCTCAGTGACCTTAGCGGTCACTTGTGTGGTACATTAGCACCTTGTCAGAATCCCTTTGGGGAGGATGTGGCTCCCCACGGGAAACAGCCTGCACAGCGCAGCTCTCCTTGATGGGAAGCTATTTGGTACAGAAATACAGACCCAGTAAAACTTCTCCATCTTGTAAGAGCCTTTCAAGCATTGAGGTTTCAATAAATTGCTTTCCATCCAAGCCTCACAGGAAGAAACTACCTGGGACATGATTCGTACAGTGCAGGGGGAAGAGGGTTACAATCTAAAGTGTTCCCCTTCTTGGAGGCGGGAGCTCAACAATTCCTGGACTCTGAGGGAGGCAGTGGAAAGATGCCCCAGGAGAATATCTGGCGCACTGAGAAAACAGATTCCGTTCGTTGACAGGACAGTTCTTCATCATTGTCTAGTTGGGCCTGGAAGTTCTGCCACCAGGATTTCTTGTTACCAGTTCAGAAATCACAGTGGTAAAATGATCACAATGGGCTCACTGTGGTCGACAGTTTGTTGAGCAGGACTTGGAAATCCAAAATCAGTGTGCTTTGATCTGGGTAATTAGTCTTTTAGAGATATCATCTAGTTTTTTTGCAGATAGTTGAGAATCAGGGAACGGAGGAAGTGTGCCCAAATATCCTCCAAAATATATAACTTACTGATAAATGTAATTTTAAGCCACTTACAAGCTTTTTAGTCAAGTTTCCACCTAGGGAAAGAAAACGGACCCCTCACTGATAAGAAGCTAATTCCACGTTCTCTACAGACTTCTTTTTCGACACTTACTTCCTCACAATGTTATTTACTCCTTATGGCTCAGTTTTCTGCACTTAATGCTTTTCTCAGTTTCTTGCTGTGATATGGTTGGGTCACATAAACAGGGCTTGTCCCCTAAAACATGACATCGAGGGAATTGGCAGAGCTGGGGCATAGCAGACTTTCTCTGGACCAGCCCCAGGATCTGGCGACCAGAACCATCCCACGCGTTCTTTGGATGATGGCTTGGTACCTTCTGGCTGGCCAAATGTCACTATCCAGCTGTTCTAGCATTATGAAATCCTGCTCTTGTAGCAGCTTCTCAGTGTATCTGAATAATCCAGATACTCAAGCAAGAGTTTGGAAGGAACTTGAGTGTAATGGAGTTAAACAGCCTTTAGATACTGGGCTTTCAATTTCCCCCCCCATTTTGAAATGTGCCTCATTTAGCCTGTTTTCTCCACTGCCTCTGTGTAAAGAGACTGCCTTATCTTCTGTTGTATTGCGGCTGAGGGTGCCCGTAACTTGGACTTAGCTACTTAATCCTCACTTAGCCTCCAGCTTCTTTGTGGTTTTGCCAGCCCAGCCTGAAGGGAGAAGGAAGTCTTATTCTGCCGTGCATGTGGGATTAAGTTATCGAGAACAGCCTCCTTGTGATCTGACCCAGACTCACTGGCTAGGCCGTGTCTTCCACCAGGGCATCTGAGTTGACTACTGAGTTGTATGCTAGTCACCCAGATTCCAAAAGGGTTTTGTCCTCTCCTCTGTTCTGCACTCTTGGAACCAGTGCATCCTTCAAGAGAATGTAAATCTGCATTGAGGGAACAAGAGACAAGGAAAATCAGATGATGACAACAAAAGTAAGGCTGCTCCTAGAATGCCTGATTTTCAAAGTAAATGTCCTGTTACCATCTCCCAACAGAGCTGTCCAGTTCTCCCCCAGGACCCTACCATCAGGAGCCCTACGTCTGCAAACCCGAAGAGCGCTTTCGGGCGCCCCCCATTCTCCCCCCACATCTCCTCCAGGTGATCCTGAACAAGGACACAGGGATTTCCGTAAGTACGTGGGCATCTGCCCGGACCGTCCTCCGTGGGTCATGTTCAGTTGCTTTCTTTCCTGTGTCCCCCTCTTGCAA
Organism: Hylobates moloch; assembly: GCF_009828535.3. Taxonomy (NCBI): domain Eukaryota; kingdom Metazoa; phylum Chordata; class Mammalia; order Primates; family Hylobatidae; genus Hylobates; species Hylobates moloch. Next base: position 13,206,028 of record NW_026652287.1, on the reverse strand, counting down.
AGCAGCTGGTGAGCAAGCTCAGTGTCACCCCCTAGTGTGCACTGTGCCATTCACCTCTGCCGTGGGGATGGGCTGATAGCAAGAGGTTCCCGGTGTGGACACCGCCGCCTCGTCTTGCAAAGCCTTTCTGCACTTCTCTTCCTTGTCTTTCACGCCTGCCTCAGCCTGAGCCCTGTTCAATTTAAATTTCATGACAAACTCTATCACCATCCCTTCTTCGTAAGCTACATATTGGAACTCATGCTCTGGCCCCCACATTTTAGAATCTAGTTTTAATCATTCAATTGCTTTTAGAAATATCAGTACTCCTAGATCGAAATGTGGGATATCTAGGTAACACACATTTCTCCTCCAGGAAATTATTATATGCAGAAAAGAAGTGTGTGTCCTCCTGGATCCTGAAGAACAGCCAGTTCTGTTGTGATTCTGTTTTCTGTTCCATCTAACCTGGATTGCCTGCCCAGTCCACCTAGCTCTGGGATGCATGGCACAGCCATAAATCTTGGGAATCCAGGAATTCAGCTTGGTCCGAGCTACCTCTTAAGAGGCATTATTTATGAGGTGCTTAAAGTGACCATGCTGCTACTGAACACCCCACTCTGAAGTGGAGGGCGTGTGTGCTGAGACGAGGAATGAACGTGTGCACATGCAGGTGTCCCTACAGCGGTCCCTGCCGGGCTGCCAGGACAGGGGCTCAGTGCTTGTTACCCTACTCCAACAGGGCTTGCCTTTCTCAGGTCACCTCCTGTGCTGGGAGTGCCCCTGCAGCTGGGGAGCCATCCTGGTATAGGCCCAGAAGAGGCCAGTGGTAAGGACAGCACGCCTCAGCTGGCGGGGCCCACCATCTTTCCAGCACTGAGTTGGCAACAGTCTCAAATAGGTCACAGGTGAAGAGTTGCAAGGACACGTAGCTTCTGCTTTAGAAGCACTTAGTCGACACTGCTTCCCTTAGCTCTAACTTTACAAAGGTTGGTGGGTAAGATGACTTTCAGTGCCCTCCTAAGCTGGTAAGGTTTGTTTTTTTTTTTTTTTTTTTTTTTTTTTTGCCCAGGCTGGAGTGCAGTGGTGCGATCTCGGCTCACTGCAAGCTCCGCCTCCCGGGTTCACACCATTCTCCTGCCTCAGCCTCCCGAGTAGCTGGGACTACAGGTGCCCGCCACAACGCCCAGCTAATTTTTTGTATTTTTAGTAGAGATGGAGTTTCACCATGTTAGCCAAGATGGTCTTGATCTCCTGACCTCGTGATGCACCTGCCTTGGCCTCCCAAAGTGCTGGGATTACAGGCGTGAGCCACTGTGCACGGCCAGGTTTTGTTTTTTCTAGAAAAGGGAGGCATCATAGCCATCTTCTCTGATGGAGACTGCTGCTGGGAATAGACCAGCTGAGAGTGGCCCGGGGGGCGGGAATATGAGAATGTCAGGACCCCTCTGTCCAAGGTAGCACCAAGCTCTAATGTAAACTGTGGTTACAGTTGTCACTACTAAAGGGTTAACATTTATTTTGCCCCAAACTAATCTTAAGTGCTTTTCATGTATTCTTATTCAAGCCTCATAACAACCATGTGAAGTAGGTGCTATTATTACCCCCATTTTAGGGATGGGGAAACTGAGGCACAGAGAAGTAGGGAGAACACTTAAAATCTACTCTCTTAGAGATTTTCAAGACTACATTATTAATGGTCACCGTGTTGTACAGTCGATCTCTTGAACTTATTCCTCCTGTCTAACTGAAATGTTATATTCTTTGACCAGCATCTCCCTACCCCCACCACTCCTAGCCGCTGGCAACCACCACTCTACTCTCTACTTCTGTGAGTTCGACTTTCTTGGATTCCACATAAGTGACATCACATGGGATTTGTCTGCTGTGCCTGGCTCATTTCACTTAATGTCCTCCAGGTTTATCCATGCTGTCACAGATGACAGGATTCCTTTTGTAAGGCTCAGCAGTACTCCACTGTGTATCGGTACCTCGTTTCTTTATCCATTCATCCACTGGTGGACACCTACATTGATTCCACGTCTTGGCTATTATGAATAGAGCTGCAGTGAACGTGGGAGTACAGATATCTCGACATGCTGATTTCATTTCCTTGGAGTATCTACCCTGTAGTGGGATTGCTAGATCATGTGGTAATTTTAGTTATAATTTTTTAGGAACCTTCATGCCATTTTCCATAATGGTTGTACTAATTTACATGCCCATCAGCAGTGCACTAAAAGTAGCTTTTAAGTGTTCTCACCACAAAAAAAAAATGGTAAGCATGTTATGCGTGTGTTAATGAGCTTGATTTAGCCATTCCACAATGTATCCATATTTCAAAACAACATATTGTACATGGTAAATGTACATAATTTTATCTGTCAGTCTTTGAAATTGATTAATTTTTTAAAAACACCTCTTAGGCTCACGCAGTAACTGGCTGAGCCAGCAGTCACATCAGGCTTGGCTGGTGCCAGATCCTTGGTAGTTGGTGCTCTCAGCAGCCACCCTGAATGGCCTCCCAGTGGGAGCTTGCTGAGTATTTGCCGACACGATGATTGGCCCAGGCTCTGGGATCCTAAGCCTACAGCAGTTGTTCTACACTTTATTCCATTTGAATTGCATTTATAAAAGTTGGGGGTAAACAATGAAAAAATAAATCCCCATTTCTGGCTTCTCTTAAAACTTAGGAAGGCGCGGCGGGCAGCTCTGAGTGCAGCCCGGTGGGAGCTTTTCCAGAGTAGTGGTGTCTTGCCCAGGCATCCGTTTCATTCTTCAGGTTCATTGAGTCTTACAAGTTTCGAATCCATTGCTCAGGAGTGTTTAGTGCAGACGGTCTCTTCCTGTGTTCCCTGAAAGTGCTTTTAATAGCCGCTTTCTTCCTGCCCCTCCCTCCATAAGAGGACAGGGCCACGGCCCACACTTCAAAGAGGCCAGGGCAAATGCCTGGCCAGAGACACACACCGATGCCTCCAGCCGCATGCAGGGAGCTCCCTTCAGGTCAGAAGGCATGACCTTCATCTCACCTGTCGTCTTGGACAAGCCCTTGCGCTGCCTGATTTGGGAAGAGAGGTCGGCCTGAGCGCTGCCTCCTGTCCTTTGATATTTGGTGCTGTGAAGTAAAGGGGAGAATCTTGGTTTCCAAATCCCAAATGCTCACCGCTGCCTTTGTTCCCTCACAGTGTGATCCAGCTTTGCTTCCTGAGCCCAATCACGTCATGCTGAACCACCTATACGCGCTGTCTATCAAGGTAATGACATGTCTGTCCCCGTGAGAACTGTGTTGCCCAGTGTGTGCTCTGAGGACCCCCAGCAGTGGAATGACCTGGGGGGACTGACTTAAAGGGCAGCTTCCAGGGTCTGACACAAGCCATCAGGCTCAGGTTCTGAAGTTGGCTCGGGAATTTGTGGTTTTATGAAGCCCTTAATGATTCTCATGTACTCTGAGGCTTGAGCCCCTCAGTCCAGCCTTTGATCATTTCCACCTTGTTCCTTAGGATGGAGTGATGGTGCTCAGCGCAACCCACCGGTACAAGAAGAAGTACGTCACCACCTTGTTATACAAGCCCATATGAAGAGCGGGGGCCGATGGTGGCCCAGGAGACAGCGCACCACCAGGCTCCACGCGTGCATGCTTTCCCCAAGAGGGAATGGACTGTACATTGCTCATTTCACACTCTTCAGAAGACATTTCATACCTGCCCTGGTCCTGCTTAAAGGTTTGTCCAGGCAGAGCAGCTCCTGCAGCGCCTCGGTCTGTGACAGTCCTCCTAGCACCCCCATGGCTTTGAGCCTCGGGGACTCATCAAGTCCAAGAAAAGAGGGAGGGGTGGCAGAGGATCTGCAGCCCTGGCCCCGTGATGCAAGAGGCCGGGTGTAGTTCTAAACCCACATTCTCAATTCTTCTTAAACCAAAAATGAATGCTAACTCCTTTGCCAGTAAAATTCTGGGAAACAGGGACTGAGGCCACACATCGTTTCCAGTCATCTGTGTGTTTTTAAGGCCAGCCACTTGTCCCTGTTGAAGCCTGGCTGTGGAACTAAATACAGTGTTGGTCTTGCCTCTCCTTCAAAATCAGCAATAGATTGTGTCTCGGCTCCAGGGAGGTGTCATTTCTATAGAAATTAGAAGCTTTCTGATTTCTAGTTGAAGTTTTACAATTGTTTCTTACAGTCACGTGCACTAAGTACTCTTTTTGTAACCAGAGGTGGCTGGCTCTGCAGCCTTAAGGCCATTTTTTAAGTCACCACGACTAGAAGTCACATGAACTCTGCTCAGCAATAATCTGTTCTCAGAACAGACTTTTCAACCTGCTGCCGGATTTCTCCATTCAGCTGGATGATTCTGAGGACTGACCAGTTAGCTGGCAGATCGTCCAGCTTTTTATTCCAGTCATAATAGGTGACAGTGTTAACCGTGAACACCTGAGAGGCACTCCACCCTTCTCCCTATAAAATCACACAGTGTGATTTTACAAGGTCCCGTGGCACCTTGCTCAGGACCTCTGCCCCAGTTAGCAAGACTGCAGCAGTTGCTGTTGCTTATTCTGAAAGGAATGTAGAACTTGACAGCAGCCTTCTGAGTTTGGGTCAGGAAGATGTCCTTTGGACCAAAGCAGACTTCTTTACACGCAACTCAGTTTCCCGGGAGTCGCCACAGATGTGCCCACGAGCCCAGGTTCCTGTGAGTCAGCGGAAGCTCCCGTTACGCCCTTTGCTCCTGGTGGGAGAGGGAGGAGTGAGCTCCCTGGGTTCCAGTATTTACTTGGTATACCTGAGTTCGGAGGTACCCTTTTTTGTTACTGTTTTCAAAACAGTGAATTACTGTCACCTGGATGTACAAGTTTCAATAAAACTTTGTAAAAATAATTGGACATGTGCCTGGAGGAGCTCTGATTTTATTCAGTCCCTTGGAGAAGAGACTGGAACTCTTCGAGAGTTGTGTTTCAGTGCCATTCTTGTGATTCTGAGCAGACAGGGCTACTCCAGCTGCCCAGGCCTGAGGACCATTCCTGTGACTCACCCATTCACACAGTTTGGAAGCCTGTTAAGGGACCCCTAAAACTGAGCCCCTCTGAACAGCTCAAGTCACAAGGGGAAGCTGAAGAGGGGCAACAGCAGAGGCTCCTGGCTTTGGCAAGTTGGTGGTGTCCCCAGGCCAGAGGATTTGTTTCCTTTTGCTCCTAAACAAGCCCCATGGGACAGCCCGGGATCGTGACCCTGGTGTGTGAGATAGCAGGACATTTGTGGAGTCAGAGCTGTTTTCATCCACTAAAAGAGGCTATGTCCCTCCTCCAAAAAGGTGGAAGGTTATGGGTGTCCCTTTAAGCCTTTTCTTCTCAGGTATCAGGAAACATTTTAAATTTAGCAGAAAAGCACGCTAGTGAGCTCTACCCACTGGTGCAGAAAACCCAAGCTGAAAATGCTATGTAAAATAAGACTAGTTTACTGGAGCCGGTCACCCCATGAGTTCTCCAAGCCCTGGGGCCACAGGGGACTTCCAGGTGAAGTCACTGCTGAGATGGAGGAGACACAAAACAAGAGGACATGGTCAGAGAGAACACATCTCTGTGCATATTCAAAGGATTTCATTTTCTTTAAAAAGCACATTATAGTCGGAAAGCCTGCCCACCACGTGAAAGCCTCCATACCCAAGAAGCTAAAGGTTAATGGTGATTTTACAAAGGTGGAAAAGGAGACCTTGTTTTGCCCAAATCGCAGGGGCAAAGCCATATGTCAAATCGTGTCCTATGACCAAGTAATCCTTTCTTCATGAGCATTTCCTTTATGGGTGAGGACTTACAGTTAGTTAAAGCTTAACTCAAATTGCTTTTCAATGAAGATATATTTTTCCCTCTAGAAGCTGATATACAGGTGAATTTATAGAGCCAAATTAAAGCCTAAAAATTACTAAAATGTAAATCAGTATTGCAGGGTTAAGGCCACAAACAGGAAGTCAAAAGGCCAGATGAGAAAATTGTGCCTGCACCTCAACTAGCTCAATTAGGAAATCTCCAAGGCTCCTAAGGCTGAGAGAAAAAACCTGGAACATCATGATACGATCTATGGCTGAGGTCAGAGACTGAACGAGCCAGTCTAGGAAAGAACAAAATTTCATTTTAATTCAGTTCCTTTTGTATGAGCACAATTTCACTTTCAAGCATTTACTTCCCATATCTGATTCTCCTCTGCTATTGTGTCACCTTCAAAATTCAAATGTCCCCAGTGCGATAGTATTAAGAGGTAGGGCCTTTAAGAAGAGATTAGGTCATGAGAGCCCCTCCTCTCATGAATGAAATTGAGGTTCTTACCAAAGAGGCTTCAGGCAGCATTCAGCTCATGTGCCCTGGCACCTTCTGCCACATGAGGACACACAGCTTTTCTCCCTTCCAGAGGACCCAAGCACAAGGCGCCATCTTGGAAGCAGAGAGTAGCCCTCACTAGACAAGCAAACCTGCCCATGCCTTAATCTTGGACTTCCCAGCCTCTAGAACTGTGAGAAAATGAATTTTTGTTCTTTATAAATTACCCATTCTCAGGTATTTTGTTAAGGCAGCACTAAATGGGCTAAGACATCCACCAATGTTTACAAATGGTTTGAATGAATTGATGAAGACCCAAGACATAGACCACTCATCAAATCATAAAGTTTCTGAGGAATAAAAGCTTCAGCACTTCTCTTGACCAGCAAATTAGTGGAGAAACAAACTAGAGCCTTTTGCCCCGGTATGCCAACTGTAATTGTCTTCAGGAGAAAACACAGAAGTTGTAGATATGTATACATTTCTTCTAAAACCCCAGTCATCCCTATTAATTGTAAAAACATCCACAGGGTCCTCCTAAGAGTCATCATCACTATAGTGAGTCAGACATTTGGAGAAGATCCCAAAAGCTGGAGCAGCAGCCAGAGCCCCGTCTCTGGGACCCCAGCCACTGGCTCTAGGACGAGCCACTGGGCTCTGCCCTCAGGGTTGGCTCCCACAACTACATTGTCGTCTTGTCTTTCATACAACTAAAGGACCTTTCCCCAGATGAGGATGCCAGCTCTTACTGCTACCACCCCCTAGAGTGAATTCACCCGTCCCATCTGAAATACTCAATGGCCAGTGAGAACAGGCCAAGATGTGTATACCCTTGGTCGATTTTATGTTTTCTTTTTTGTGGCTCTCTGAAAGACAGCCTGAGTTATGCAGAGTAATAAAGTCATTTTCAAGGTTCTTTCATCTACCTCTAACAATCTCTCTAGGGCAAATAGAGTTCCGTTCATCATTAATAGACTCAAGGGAAAACAAAGTGATCAACACTGGACTCTATTTCCACTACCCCCACCCTCCCCAGCTTCAGGAAACAGCTTCAGCATTTGAGTGGGCAAATAAGAAACTATTTTTCTCATATAACACTGTAGGCCTAGAGCCACAGTCTACATGCTTTAGACATCACTAGCAGTATTTAAATTGCCAAGGAAGACATGGGACTAAAACTAGAACAGACCAAGGTTTCTCAACCTTGGCACTATTGAGGCTTTGGGCCAGATAATGCTTTACAGTGGGGCCGTCCTTTGCATTGTAGGATGTTGAGCAGCATCTCTGACCTCCACCCATTGGATACCAGTAGTACTCCCGAGTTGTGACAACCAAAAATGTCTCCAGACATTGTCAAATGTCCTCTGGGAGGAGGGAAGCAAAATCTCCCCATGGCTTAGAACCAGTGGAACAAGCCAGTGTAACCACTGTATTCTGAGAATGGAATCTGAGCTGGCCCCCACAAATGCTTTCTATAGCAAATCCCATTCAAGAGGTCCAATTCTGAAGACGGTCCTATTAAGCAAATTCTCTTTTGGCCTAACCCTCCAAATCCTAAAGTTCCATGGTTATGGAATTTGCTATGCAATCAACCTCTTTAGTCTGGTGACAAGTTGTAAGTGCAGAAAACATGACATCTAATTTTGTGCTTATGAAACAGGAGTGGCCAGCATGAAGGGTTAGGCCTCATTTTATGGTGTGGCTGTGGAATTGGTTGGTTGTTTCTTTCAGGCTATTCCTTAGGGTTCAAACACTCTTCCTTGGCACTTCCTTTTGAAACCAAACTATGTTGACTTAGCTTTGAAGTTTTCTGTGACCTCCCCCAATCCTCTGGACAATCACTGAAATGCTTGGTTGATATTTAACAGACATTTTTCTAATGCTACGAGGAAAGAAAGGTTCCACATTTCACTTCTTCATCTTCTGAATTATTTTCATTCTTACAACTGTGACCTTGTGGCAGATTTTCATGCCCAACAGTAACATCGAAAAGAACAGAATTGCATCTGTGGTTCCCATCACAAGCAACGAATGACGGATACGACTCTGCGAGTCCAATTTTGACCATGGTCAGATAATTTCATTGGAAAATAAAAATTCAAAGACTACAACCCACAGGAACCATGAAAACAAAACATCACCATTTGCCAAAACCCTTGTTTGTCTGGATCGAGCAAGTTTATACTAACAAACTAAAGAACGAGAAAAAATTTATCTTGCAGACTGTAAAAGTTCATCTAGTTAAAAATGGAAGTATTTTCATTTTTAATTACCTTTGGTTTGAATTCTTCTCTACAAAGAAATCTACATTATTAAATTGTAGTTGGCCTTTTAATAGATGAAAGAAATCTTGAGGTGACCTGTTCCTGGTTAGCTGATTATAGAACTGGGTAATCCATTCTTGAGTAATCCTTTCCAAATGGCCTGTGTGACTGCTTGAAGAGCTTTCCAGCTCTGCAGTCCTATAAAATGACCTTAATAGCCAATTCATGGTTCACTGGAAGTACTGACCAAATTTCCACAGTCACACTCTTGGCAGAGAATGTCACCAATCGCTTAATTCCAGGATAGCAGTGTGCCCTAACCACCACGTGGCTTCCTCTATCCCACTCCAGAGGAAAACCCTCCCCACAACGTAAAGAAGTTCCCATCCATGATAATACACCTACACTGACACGCTGGTGATAGTTTTTCTTTCACAGTCTCTCAAAAAAAGAAGAGGTCATTGCACTAAAGCACACATTTTTAGATCATTGCTTTATTTCACTAATTGTTCAACAACAAAGTTCATTCCTCTCAAGGTGGATCTTGAATCATTCCTTGTGTTCTCTTCCTCGTTCTGAATAAAAAAGGTAATGAAGAAAAAGCCTGTACTTTTGGAGACCTAGAATCTTGATTGATGCTAATAAGCTTTTGACAGCAATTTCATGTTAACGGTATTTCCTGCTGGCATCTTGGTGGTCACACGGGGCTCCCCACCCTCCAGTGAAGATGGCTGTCCACAACTACCACCATTGAAACCAAAAGTAAGTGTTGAAAAATGCACCTTTTACAATAAAAAAGTAGAAACCAATTCAATTTCCTCTTTTTTTTTTTTTTACGAATATAAAGTTTCTTGTAAATATGTACAGTCTTTTGAGCTAGTTCTATATAGCAGGAAGCAGTTCACAGATGAGACACACAATATACATTTTCAGGGCTCAAGAAGCCCACTTCTCATGGAGATCCTAAATGAAATGCCAAGACTGAAAGACCAATTTTCAGTGACCTTTCCAAATACTGTGGACCAAGAGACAAAAACTTCAGCAAATCTGCCCTGGGGACGGGAGGGGAGGGAGTACGACCCCACAGACTCCAAGCAACACATAAAACGCCACAGCAGGACATTTGCCAAAGGAGCTACCACATGGAGGTTTGTAGGCGTTTCAAACAAGAAAGCACTTAGGTTAAGACACGAGCAGGAAGGAGCTGAGATGCAGGCCAGGTTGCGATCTGGAAAGGGATCTGAACTGTGGACACAGTTGAAAACACGGTCATGTTCACCTGCTGCGGTGGAAACGGGTCTACCTTTGAGCCTACCTAGGAGGTGCCTGGGTTGTTGAGGCGGGCCTAAGAGTCATGGAGGACCCAAAGCAACAGATGCCTTGTGGGAGATTAAAGGCAGAAATAAGGCCGCGAGTTAGCTTGCCAACTGCAAAGCCTCTAGGTTGGTTCTATACCAGTTGCCAGGAATTTCGTACTCTTAATAGGAGGGTCCGCAGACCCAGTGGGAGCCGCACTGCACCTAAGGACTTCCCAACCCGGGCGGAGCTGGAAGAGTTGAGCTGCGGCTGCTTTCTCAAACTTCCTGGTCTTAGGTCTAGCCGTAGGGAAAGGCTCATTTGGAAAGTCACAGTTTCATGGGGTAGAACCGCGCTGGATTGGCTGTGAACAGAGTCATCCTCTGCAGGCAGGGAAGTGTGAAGTTTGGAGGGGACACTGAGTGGGAGGTGGTGGTTTGCTGAAATCCTTCTCTGGTCGTAAGGCTTGAGCGTTTTGTTTTTTGTTTGTTCAGTGCTACAGACTGCAGCTTGTGGTGGCCAGTTAGTCGGCAAGTCGTCAGAGGGTCTCGATTCGGCAGGAGCTATGGGTTGGTATTAATACATTGGCAGAGCAACCCAAGGGGGCAGCACATGCAGTGAACCGCCATGCAGAACTCCCGACGGGCCTCTTCCCCATCCCAGAGTGGGGAACAACACGCCATCACAGACAGGAGGTGGGTGCCCCCGTCCCCTCCCTGACCCCGAGACCCAGGAGTGCTGGGCTCCGAGCAAGTCTATTGCATGCTTTCCTGGCCAAAGCTACATGGAAAGCGGGAACAGCAGGCTGGGGAGATGACGCTGGGGGGTGGGGAAGGAAAGCATCTCGAGGTCCCTTGGCCCCAAGTCACTGCCTCCGAGCTGAGGCCCCGATGACCTCCATACATTCTCAGCTGGTGGGAGGGGAAGTCGTCAAGGCCATAAAAGGCAATGAAAACAGTAAACATTTGGCTACGATGTCACCCTGGGGAAAGCAGGGCCATCTATGAGAATGAACAGGAACAAGGATGAACCTACTTGGCTGCGGGAGGTTGGCCAACTGACCGGGGACTCTTCTACACTACGCCTCGGTAGCAAAGACCTGATGATGTGATCTAGCTAAAAATGACTACAACAGGAAATACGTTGCTATTCAAATCTATTAAGAATTCTGTTGTCTTTAAAAAAAAAAAAAAAAGGAAAGAAAGAAACAAAGGAAAAAAAAAAAGAAAAACCAACCAATCCTAGGATCTTAAAGTAGCTAATTAGGATTCTAACCATGTTGTAGTTAGCATCCCGGTTGGTTTCCTTTGATGAACTAACTGGTACAGGCTAGAGCTAGGTACAAAAGTTTGTGAATGCTTTGAAAGAGTAACAAAGTGCAAAGAGATGACTGCAGGGAGGTGCCCAGGGCAGGCACCGGGCGCTGACAGCTCCGAAGAGCCTCCGCCACCTGCCCCTCCTGGAGACAGGGGTGTCCGTGCCGAGGTGGGTCTGGGCCCCGCTGAGCCAGAGGGTGGCTGAGCACGTGGGCGCTTGGGTCCCCATCAGCAGAGTTCCATAGTATGTTCGGTGTTTTCCTGCAGATCAAGATGAGGAGTTGGTTTTTCTGGCTGAGATTTATACTGAAGACTGGTCCCAGACCTAGGAGTGAAATAAGGAGGAGGAGTGTTAGCCATCCGAGGCCAGAAGTTGCTGTGCTCACCTTGCATGATGCAAATGGGAATCTGCAGCCCGTGGGCTACCCCCTTCAGCAGCTAGCAGTGAGTGCTCAGCAGGGCAGCACCCGCTCCAGAGCCTGGGGAAGCCAGGGAGTGAAACTCACTGGAAAATCCCAAAGCTGTGTGTGTACCTGCGATGCTGTAAGCATGTTACACACACACATGCACATACACAGTTTCATCGGTCATTCGGGAGGGATAAGAAGCCATATGGATGGTGTTTCCTTCTTTCTTTACCAGCAGGTGAACTGCAGGTGGCATCAGAAGGAGAATGCCACCCAGAAAATCAGCCCCATTGGCAGAAAGGTGGCTCCTTGGCTTGCTTAGCTTGCTAAGGAGGCACCAAGCACTTGAGCCATGCCCTGCCTGGGGGAGCCCCTGGTCTTCAACACCCATCCCTCTCCTCGATCACGAAGCTAAAAATTACACAGATCATTCATGCACATGATTTAAACATTTCCAAAAGTTCAAAGTTCTTCTGGAAGGCAACCACTGTGAACACTTTCTGTGTAGCCTTCCAGAAAAACAATTTATATATACACATGTGTGGGCTGAGCGTGGTGACTCACGCCTGTAATCCCAGCATTTTGGGAGGCCAAGGTGGGAGGATTGCTTGAGCCTAGGAGTTCAAGACCAGCCTGGGCAACATAGCAACATTCTGTCTCTAAAAAAAATAAAAAGGGCGGGGGGTGGGGGTGGGAATTAGACAGATGGTGGCTTGAGCCTGTAGCCGCAGCTATTCAGGAGGCTGAGGCTGAAGGATCACTTGAGCCCAGGAGTTCAGGGCCATGGTAAGCTGCATGGCCTTGAACCACATAGTAAGACCCTGTCTCTAAAACAAAACAAAACAAACAAACAAACAAAAAGTGGGGGAAAAAGTTAGCCAGACACGGTAGCTACAGCCCATATTCCCAGCTACTCAGGAGGCTGCCGTGAGAGGATCGCTTGAGCCCAGGAGTTTGAGGCTGCCATGAGCTATAATCACGCCACTGTACTCCAGCCTGGGTAACAGAGCAAGACGCTCTCTCAAAAAAAAAAAAAACAAAAGCATATGTGTGTATGTGTGTGAATCTATATGTATGTATGTTTGAAAAAAGCATGGAACATTTCATATAGGATGCTATCATTTGGGTTTTAAAAGGAGAGCACGCATATATATTTGCTGGTATGCACAGAATATCTCTAGAAACTACTACTACTTGCCTCTGGAGAAGGGAAAGCATTTTTTGGTGGCTATTATATTTTGAGTTATACACATACATATTTTCCTTTTTAATTACACACACGTTATCCATTTGCTTAGGAAGCTCTTTTTTTTTATTTTTTATTTTTATTTTATTTTTTTTTTTGGAGTTGGAGTCTCGCTCTGTCCCCCAGGCTAGAGTGCACTGGTGCGATCTCAGCTCACTGCAAGCTCTGCCTCCCGGGTTCACACCATTCTCCTGCCTCAGCCTCCCAAGTAGCTGGGACTACAGGTACGTGCCACCACGCCTGGCTAATTTTTTGTATTTTTAGTAGAGATGGGGTTTCACCGTGTTAGCCAGGATGGTCTCGATCTCCTGACCTCGTGATCTGCCCGCCTCGGCCTCCCAAAGTGCTGGGATTACAGACGTGAGCCACTGCGCCCGGCCAGGGAGCTATTTCTTAACGTACATTTTCTTCCTAAACTCCTGTGTCTCACTAAGTCTGAATTACAGTCATGGAGTTCCTTTTTTAAACAACAGTGGCCCCGTGGGGGCCCCAGTTCCCCAAGTCACTCCTCGTCTCCGCAACAGACACACAGACCTCGGAAGGTTGCCTCACCTTGTTCACCTGGGACAGCGGGGTCCTCACGGCTCCCGCAGGCAGCCGGCCCCTGCTGCTGTCTTCAAACAGCCTCCCGGGGGACCGCTCTCTCCGCGTGCTGAGCATCCGGCCCGGGGACTTCTCTCGCTCCAGGGGGCGGCCAGGAGATTTGTCCCTGCGCAGCTCGGTCCGCCCCTCGCGGTAGCGGTGGGGTGTGCTTGGCTCTCGCGGGTGGCTGGGGCCTTCAGGCGGCGCTGGGCTGGAGGCCACGCGCTTGGTGATGTGCTCGTTGTACGTGGGCGGGCCTCGCTTGTTGGGGCTGCTGGCGACATAAGAGGAACGTAGGGAAATGCGAGGCCACAACCCCAGAGGGGCATTTTCCTTCTTCCCTGAGCAACCCCCTCCTTCACCCAGCCTCACCACTGATTATCAAGAGATTAGACCTGGAGTTCTTTGGACTTTGCCGGCATTTGATTTTGGCAGCAAAGACAGGGAAGAGAGCAAAGATGGCAACAAAAGACAACCCACCTTCCTCAGTGCAGGCTTTCATTTACTGAGCACCTACTGTGTGCCAGGCCTGTGCTAAGCTCTTCACGTGCCATCTCTCATTATCTCATTAAATCATCACAGCAGCTCTTGAGCTACGAACAAGCATGACCCTCACTGTACAGGCAAGAACATGGGGACAGACAGGAGTTAGGTGACTTGCCTGAGCTAATGAGTGGTAGAGCTGGGATTCCAATAAAGACCAGTTTGATAGGCTGGGTTCAGTGGCGCACACCTGTAATCCCAACACTTTGGGAGGCCGAGGCAGGTGGATCACGAGGTCAGGAGATCGAGACCAGCCTGGCCAACATGGTGAAACCCCGTCTCTACTAAAAATACAAAAATTAGCCGGGCGTGGTGGCGTGCGCCTGTAGTCCCAGCTACTCAGGAGGCTGAGGCAGGAGAATTGCTTGAACCCGGGAGGCGGAGGTTGCAGTGAGCCGAGATCACACCACTGCCCTCCAGCCTAAGTTACAGAGCGAGGCTCCGTCTCAAATGATAAATATGACATCATAAGCCCCATACAATATCCTACTGGCCTACTATTTCCCAGAGCCTAGAAGGCACAGAAGGAAGTCTTCAACTAGGAGGTCAGCCTGCTAAGACCCAGAAGTCAGGGACCCACAAAGACCCTCAGTGCAAGGAAGCAGTTTGGAGAAACCCTGTACTGATCACTGTTAACCGCCATGTCTGTCCCACTCCTGGGCCTGGTGTTTGGTCACCTCTGCCCCCATGCGGTTTTTCCAAGAGTCTCTGACACCTGATGCGAATGCAGATGCTCAGAAGGTTGATGGTTCTCAGTCATGGCAATAAGACGACTGAGAGGTGTAGGGATCAGGCCTGATAGAGTCAGGAAACTGCGCAGGGCAGACAAAAACAGTAGAGCGGGCTGAGAAAACGTCCCAGGCCTCAGAGGTTGATAATTCGTAACCAAACAGTTGAAAACACCGGGGCCTTTTTGTACAACCCAACCCAATCCTCTACGCACTCCTGGCCTGGATGTTTCAAATGAAGATTTCGGCAGACCCAGGGCCCAAACTCCCTCTCTGAAGATGTAGTAAGACCTAGAACCACAGAGAGAACTGAAATGTGGCCTTCTGAGTCAAGTCTTTCCCACCCTTGATCAGCTCTGAAAGTACTAGAGTCCCTGTTATCTCAGCATAATTTGTGCTTGGAAAAGGCCCTACTTAAAATGGGGAAAAAAAATTATAGTGAATATTACTTGAAAACATATTTTGTTTGATTGAGGCTTTATCTTGGAATATAAACTTATTTTATGCTAGATATTTTTAGTATTTAAATTACAATGCAATTACATGCTGATTCCAAAAATGAACCAAGTATGAATCACAGAATGATTTGTTTTGTGCTAATTGTCTCAACAAAATTGTTGCTAACATGCTCTGACATCAACGTTGGACACATTGGACTTTTGCAGTGAGATCCTAAAGAAGGCTCTTCGAAAATACTTGAAAAAGCCGGGCACAGTGATGCACGCCTGTAGTCCCAGCTATTAGGAAGGCTAAGGAAGGAGAATTGCTTGAGCCCAGGAGTTCAAGACCAGCCTGGGCAATATGGCAAGACCTCACTTCTAAAAAACTAAAAATTAAAAAAAGAAAAGTGTTTTCCCAAAGGACTATCTTAATCCTTGATATTTAAATCCTTCTTGTTGGAAGAGGCTATCATTTTATCAATTTGTTCATTTCTTTCTTCAATTATTGGTCTAACTGTATCAGAACCTCCACTGTCAATGTCCATAATTGAGAAGCGACAGCAAAGACAGTGTTTATTGTGAAAGGAGAGACTCTAGAACAGGCTTGAGGGCCAAATCCGGAAGATGCTTGTTTTTATAAATAAAGTTTTATTGGAATGAAGCCATGCCTATCTGGTTATGCATTGTCTTACAGCTGCTTCCGCATGACACAACAGGGTTGAGCAGCTGAGACAGAGACCATATGGCTCACAAAGCCGAAAATATTTACCATCCAAACCTGGGCAGAAAAAGTTTGCCAATTCCTCCTCTACAATATAACAGAGAAGTTGGTGTGCAGAGATAATTTCATAAGGGCTCAGTTCATAGTGAATAGTTTCATGCCATGCTCTTGCTTTCCCATACAACTGTAACGTTTGGAGATTCAGACAGCAAATGCTCAGAAGGCCAGAACCCCTGTCTCTGCAGCAGTAAGATTTAAGATAACTCAGATTTCAACATCTTGAAATCAAGGTTTATATTCATCTCTAGCCATATGGCTTTGAAATCTGGAAGACAAATAAAAAAATAAATTCCAAATAGGAGAACTACATTAAGCCTACTTGTAATGGAAAAGAAATGATAAGATGTGTCCACAGGGAACTATCATAAAACAAATGAGAGGGTGCTCACTGCCCAGGGGAAGAAGGATTGCTCAAGGGAAGGCCATTCAGGACGTCAGCTGAGATTAACGGGAGGAAGGAACACACCCGTCATTCCAAGCCAAGTGGGCAGTCTTCCATCTCCTTATCCATTAATGACCCATAATCTACCACATCAATTTTATGGTTTTTTGGCAAGGAGTTACGTTTCCTGCTCTGCTAAACAGACCAGGGCAACGAAGCCTGCAGTAAATCAGACCCAGAAAGCCAACCTTCTACATTCTCAACTGCCCAAAGAAGTCAGCGACCAAAAGATCGTTCTGTAAGCCAAGAGATAACCAACTACTGATTTTCCAGACATGCCACAGGAAAGCAAACACTTTTCTGCCCCTCATTCACAGGAACTGGAACTGTTTTGATCACACAGTAAGCAACTCCTTTAAGAGACTATATAGTTTCAAAAGCAAGGTACTTGGCCACCTATCTAGTGAGGCAATGGAGGAAAAAAATCTAATTACAATACTTCAATGTGTTTCTGGCATGACTTGGGAACTACTTAAAGAAGACCTAGACATTTTCAGGGGAGGACTGTGGCGCACTAAGCAGTCACTCTTGAAGCAGGGCCAAGCCAAGAGTTAGGGGCATTTAATTATTGGCACTTCTGGTTTTTCAGTAAGTTCCTCAGGTTAAAACCACACTAACCAAACATTTCAGATTAATTAACTCCTATATATCAACAAAAGAGAGACTATTCATTAGGACAGTCTTGCCCAAGATCCTGGTATTTTGTAATATTAGTTGTGGTTCTTCCACCAAATTATGGGCCCCTGGAATGTAAGAACAATGCTTTCTACATCTCTGTGTCCCCAGCCATAGACACTATGTCAGGCACATGGTATGGAGTCCACATAACTATTTATAAGGTAGACACACGGGGCTGGTAAACCAGCCCACAAGATTATCTTAGGTCATTTATTCCCTGGGTTAAATAATCTCAGACCTTCTTTGCAGGCCAAGGTTTCAAACTTCCTACACCTCGAGCTGGATCTAGCTCCTAGCACTGTGTCAAGACGAGGCCAGTCCCACTTCCACATGCAGCTGGTGGGATTGCAAATGGGAGAAGCCTTCAGGGCAGAAAACTCCACACTGTCCATCAGATTTACAAATGCACATCAGCCGTCACCCATTCACTCCTTTTCTAAGAATTTATCCTACAGATAGATTGCTCAGCATGTAAAATGACGTAAGGAGAAAGTCATTTACTGCAGCAACAGACTGGAGACAACTCAAACAGCCATTGATGAAGAAGCAGTTAAACGAATTAAGGTACAGCCCTGATAAGGAAGGTTGTGCAGGCATCTGGGGAGAAATGAATGAAGAACTACTTCTCACACCAACATGGCGCAATCACCAAGACACATCAAGGTACAGGAGGGTATGCAGAATGTGCTGCCACTTGTATTACAAAGGAGGGGTGGTTGCGTGCAGTGGTTCACACCTGTAATCCCAGCACTTTGGGAGGCCAGGGCGGGCAAATTGCTTGAGCCCAGGAGTTCAAGACCAGCCTGAGCAACGTGGTAAAACCCTGTCTCTACAAAAAATACAAAAATTAGCCAGGTGTGGTGGCGGGTGCCTGTAGTCCCAGCTACTCAGGGGGAGGCTGAAGTCGGGGGCTCTCTTGAGCCCAGGAGGCAGAGGTTGCAGTGAGCCGAGATCACGCCACTGTACTCCAGCCTGGGCAACAGAGTGAGACCCTACCTCAAAAAAATAAAAATAAAAAAAAAAACAAGAAGGGGAAGGGCACTTCCAGAATGCCAGACTAAGGACCTCTGACAACCTGTTTCTCCATAAAAGCAACAAGATCACTGGCAATTGTCAAAATCAACTTTTCAGAGCTCTGGAAATTAACCCTAGCCCTCTGCACGGCCACTCTTGAGGAAGGGTCAAACCAAAAGAGTCAGGAGCACGTGGGTATTTGGCACCTCTGCTTTTCCAGCAAGTTCCTGGGATCAAAACCACACTGAACAAGCATGTTGCAAAAAAGGCCTGCAACAATTCAGAGTGTTTATGCAAGAAAAACAAAGGAATCTCAACAAGAACCAAACGGTTTGTGACATTTTAACTTGCCCCATACCCACTCCCCTCTCCCCAGATCTGCGGAAGAGTTGAAACCAATGTCCTTGGAACCACAGTAGCTGTGAAAACCAGCAGTCTAGTAGCCACTGGAGGGAGCAGATCAGGATTGAAGCTCCCCAAAAAGCCCCATCCCCAGAAAACTGTCGCTATCTGACCTGCCTAGCTACGCTCCGTGGAAAAGACCCATTCTCAGGGCAGTGGATCTGACTCTGTACATTTGGTTGTACAGTTGTCCCTTGGTGGCCTGGGGGACTGCTTCCAGGACTTCCTGTGGATACCAAAATCTATGGATGCTCACATCTCTTATATTAAATGGTGTAGGGCCAGATGCAGTGCTTCATGCCTATAAACCTAGCACTTTGGGAGGCCAAGGCAGGCAGATCACTTGAGCCCAGGAGTTTGAGACCAGCCTGGGCAACATGGTAAAACTCCATCTCCACAAAAAATACAAAAATTAGCCGGGTGTGGTGGCGCACACCTGTAATTCCAGCTACTCAGCAGGCTGAGGTGGGAGGATCGCCTGAGCCCAGGGAGGTCGAGGCTGCAGTGAGCTGCATTCCAGCCTAGACGACAAGAGACCCTGTCCCAAAAAAAAAAAAAAAAAGTAGGGGGAATGTATTTGCATATAACCTACACACATCCTGTTGTACACTTTAAATCATCTCTAGATTACTTATAACACCTAATACAATGTAAATGCTCTGTAAATAGCTGTTATACTGTATTGTGTGTGTTTAGGGAATAATGACTATTTGTAAAAGCCTGAACATGTGCAGTACAAACACAATTATTTTTTCAAATATTTTCAATCCATGGTTTATTAAATCTACAGAGGCATAACCTATAGACAGAGAGGGCTGGCTGTATCGGCATAAAGGATCCCTAAACGGAAACACAAAAACTTCAAAAAATTGGTTCCTTCCCAGGTGGGGACCTGGGGAGAGGGAGTGAGGAGAGTTAGGAGGCAAGAGAGACCCAGAAGAGAGGCTCTGTACTGTACACCTTTATCCTTTGAATCCTGTGCCCTGTGATTAGATTGTCAATTCAAAAAGAAGTAAAATTTAAAAAATAAAATTTAAAAAGAATGCCTTTTAAGAAGAGGCCTTTTTTTGCAACATGCTTGTTCAATGTGGTTTTGATCCCAGGAACTTGCTGGAAAAGCAGAGGTGCCAAATAACCATGTGCTTCTGACTCTTTTGGTTTGACCCTGCCTCGAGAGTGACCACTCAAAGGGCTAGGGTTAATTTCCAGGGCTCTAAAAAGTTGATTTTGATAATTGCCAGTGGTCCCGTTGCTTTTATGGAGAAACAGGTTATCAGAGATCCTTACTCTGGCATTCTGGAAGTGCCCTTCCCCTCCTTTTCTGGTTCTGAGTTAGGGTCTCACTCTGTGCCCAGGCTGGAGTATAGTGGCGTGATCTCGGCTCACTGCAACCTCCACATTCCGGGCTCAAGTAATCCCCGCCACCTCAGCCTCCAGAGTAGCTGGGATTACAGGCACACACCACCACACCTGGCTAATTTTTGTATTTTTAGTAGAGATGGGGTTTTACCACGTTGCCCAGGCTGGTCTTGAACTCCTGGGCTCAAGTGATCTGCCGGCCCTGGCCTCCCAAAGTGCTGGGATTACAGGCGTGAGCCACCGCACCACCTCTCTCCTTTTTAATACAAGTGGCAGCATATTCTGCATACTCTCCTGTACCTTGATGTGTCTTGGCGATTGCTCCATGTCATTGCGAGTTCTTCATTCATTTTTCCCCAGATGCCTGCACAACATTCCTTCCCAGGGCTGTACTTTAATTTATTGAACTGCTTCTTTATCAATGGCTGTCTGAGTCCAATCCTGTTCAGGAGGTCTCGCATTCCAGGGAAGGCACCAGGCTGGCCAGGAGTCCCTGACCCGCTCTCCCGACCTCACACCTCGGGACCTCCAGGCATGGCTTGCCTTCCCTCCTGCCTGAGCACCCCTCACTGGTCCCCCTGCCCCCACCTCATATCTGATGGGAAATCCTCCCTCACCTCCACGTCCAGGCTTTAAACCACCCCACCAGGGCCTCATCCTTCCATGCCCTAATCTCTGATTGCCGGCATCTCTCCCACTGGGCTGTGAGTGCCGTCAGGGAGGGGCTACGTCTGCTTTATTCACCATTCTCCCTCCCCCACAAGCCCAACAACTAGCACCGCTAAAGCAATAAATGCCTCATTTGTGCTCCATTTCTCACCAAGCCAATGAAAATACCCAGGAGAGAAAGATCAGACCTCTCCCCTCTGACTTTTACAAGGTGGTATTTTCTAATTCTCCTTATGCTCATAAAGGTCTGTGTCATTTCAGTGATGCAGATCGCAAACAAATGAGTGGTTTCAGCTTAAGGACAAAGTGAAGATTGGGAAACATTCTACTGGTTTAGTATCATTTCCTTCTGCCTTGCAGAAAAGCACGTTGCCCCTGGTACGGAGGAAGAGGACAAGCTGGTTACCTGCGGGAGGTGGATGGGCCCCGGTGGTGTTCAGTGCCGGACTCCTTCACGAGGTTTCCCTTGCAGCAAATGACCCTTAATTTATCCTGGTATGAGGACGCCAAGTAAATCGCTCCCGAGGAAATGGCAGGGCCCAGGTAGCGCGGGTTCGGGATGTCCAGGTACGCTCGGGCAGGGGTCCTGCAGAGTCCCAGAGTTCCAGTTACCTTCAGTGCAGGCTACCTCCATTGCTAGGCAGGTTAGGAAGGAACACGCGGCCGGCCCCAACACCTACCCCAACAGCTGAGGTTTTCTACGCATGGGAGGACAATGCTTACCCTGCCGAGGAGCGTGCCTGGATCTCAATTACTTCGAGTGAGTTGAAGTGGGTCACAAACAGATAGGGTTCTCTGTAGGCTGTGTAATCACCATGCAGGCACAGTGTGGGCCAAAGAATGGTGAAAAGAGGGAAAATCAAAATCTGGCCGCAATGCATTCTTTGACCCAGCAATCCTGTGTAAAGCAACTCACCCAACAAATACATATCTATGCACCAGAATAGTCATGCACGTTCGAGGATATTCACTGCCATGTGGTTTGTTACAGCAGAAGATGGAAAACAACTCCAGTGTACAGTGTAGGGATTGGCTAAATAAATTATAATACATCTGGCTGGGCGTGGTGGCTCACGCCTGTAATCCCAGCACTTTGGGAGGCCAAGGCGGGTGGATCACTTGAAGTCAGGAGTTCAAGACCAGCCTGGCCAACATGGTGAAACTCCATCTCTACTAAAAATACAAAAATTAGCCAGGCATGGTGGTGTACACCTGTAATCCCAGCTACTCAGGAGGCTGAGGCAGGAGAATCACTTGAACCCAAGAGGCAGAGGTTGCAGTGAGCTGAGATGGCACCACTGTACTCCGACCTGGGCAACAGAGGGAGACTCCATCTCAAAAAAAAAAAAAAATTATAATACATCTATGGAATTCTGTGCAGTTGTAAACATGCATGAAAAGGCTCTCTTTGTACAGATATGAAAGAATGTCCAAGGTACACTGCTCAGTGCAAAAAGCAAGGTTCAGAATCATGTGGGAAGTATTCTGCCTTACTGATTTTTAAAAAGCTGGGAAAAAGAATATATATATTTTATGTGCTAGTATTTGCATAAAGTACTGGAAGGACAAGAAACTCATATGAGCTTTTTTTTCTTTGGAGGAATAGGGATGGAGAATTTGGGAGATGGACTCTCTGGGTGAGACTTTTCATTGTATACCTTTTAAAACTGATTGTAAACATCTTCAAAGAATTCGATTTTAAAAAAGACTGGGTTCGGGCTGGGCGCGGTGGCTCATGCCTATAATCCCAGCACTTCGGGAGGCTGAGGCGGGTGGATCACCTGAGATCAGGAGTTTGAGACCAGCCTGGCCAACATGGTGAAACCCTGTCTCTACTAAAAATACAAAAAATTAGCCGGGTGTGGTGACAGGCGCCTGTAATCCCAGCTACTTGGGAGGCTGAGGCAGGAGAATCACTTGAACCCGGGAGGTAGAGGTTGCAGTGAGCTGAGATTGCGCCATTGCACTCCAGCCTGGGCAACAAGAGCAAAAATCCAACTCAAAAAAAAAAAAAAAAAAGACTGGGTTCTATTTTTAAAAAAAGACTGGGTTCACAGATATTTAGACATTGCTGGTCTTCTTAATACTCTATCTCTGTATGACAGTGTCACTGAAACTAGAGAAGACAGGACTGGAAATGTTTTCTGCCTTAAAGGGAAAAAGCACTATTATTCCTTGTGGCAAGACTTGGTATTAGACTTTTAAAGTCATGGGTTCTGGTATGCGTGCCCTGGTGCAGTTCCCTGGCCTTGAATCTGGGCTGACTCTGCGGTCTGCTCTAACCAGTAGAGCGTGGTGGAAGTGAGCAGGCTTGCCAGCTTCTGCTTCTATATTCTTGGAAGAAGCCAGCGTGGAAAGCAACAAGGCCTCTAGCCACCAGCCGCAGCTGAGCGCCCACATTATGGCCAGCACTCATTGCGCGCCATGTTTGTGAGCCTGTCTTGGGCTTTCTAGTTGTCCCAGTGGCCCTGCTGACGCCACATGAAGCAGAACTGTCCAGTCAAGCCGCGGAGTTGGGGCCAATGATAAGCTGTCGTTTGAAGTCACTAAGCTTTCAGATGGCTTGTTATGCAGCAAGAGAGAAACAAAATAGCCTCGAAGGGTATTTGGGCCAGGACAGCATTTCAGAACATTCACACAGATATGTATGTACATATTTGTATGTATGTGTGTGTTTAGTCTTTGATCCAACAGTTCCACTTTTAGGAGCTTATAATCGGGGTGCTATCTAACAAGTGCAAAAAGATTAGTACAAGGATGTTCATCGCAGTGTTGTTTACACTTACAAACAAAACAGGCATGGCCTTACTGCTTTGCCTAATTAGAACGGGTTAAGTGAACAGGTGTTCAGCTATGCCATGGGACACTCTGCAGCCTTTGGAAATGACTGAAATAAATCCACAGGGAATTGGGCTCCTTTCTGTCATGAGAGCCTAGCAAATATTTCCCAGGGCTGAGACTGTGGGCTGGTGAACTGGCGTAGGCAGCTCTTCATCGAGCCTCAGAATCTTTCCATGAACAGTTCTCCGGGTGACTGTTACACATGGCACTTGGTATCTAATGGAATTCACACGCACAGTGCTTAGGCCAAAAAAAAAAATTTCCACTTGCAATTGCGGTTTTTTTTTTGTTATTTTGAGACAGAGTCTCGCTTTGTCACCCAGGCTGGAGTGCAGTGGCATGATCTCGGCTCACTGCAACCTCTGCCTCCTGGGTTCAAGCGATTCTCCTGCCTCAGCTTCCTGAGTAGCTGGGACTACAGGCACACGCCACCACGCCCGGCTAATTTTTGTATTTTTAGTAGAAACGGGGTTTCACCATGTTGGTCAGGCTGGTCTCAAACTCCTGACCTCATGATCCACCCGCCTCGGCCTCCCAAAGTGTTGGGATTACAGGCGTGAGCCACCGCACCCGGATGCTATTCTTTTCCAGGACACCAGCTGCTGGCAAAAGGAAGCCCCCACACTGAGCCTCACGTACCAAAGGCCAAAGGTAAGCGACTCCACTTGAGATCGTCTGTGCGGCTACGTCTTCCGTAAGAATCCACGAACACTCCAAATTCTGCAAGGTGTCAAGAGCACGCTGGCATTAGCACAGCCAAGAGCAGGGCCATCAGCGACACACATGGTGATGGAAGAACGAGGAGCGGAGCCCAGGGACCCCTGGCCAGATGGGACTGAGTGTAAAAACCAGAGGCCCTCTGCTGAGCCAGCTCTCAGCTTTATTAAAAATGAGGGACTTTTAAAATTTAATTTATTTTAATTTATTAAATTTTATTAAAGAAAGAGAACTCAAGTGAAAAGAAGGAAAGGAATAAGAGGAGGAGAGGGAAAGAGAAAGAGACAGAGAGAGAGGGGAATGAAGCGATCAGGAGGAAGAAGGACAGACAGGGAAAGACGGAAAGACTCAGGAAAGAAGGGGCGGGGAGGGGAGGGGAGAGAAGGGGAGGGGCGGGGAAGGACCCAAGAAAGAAAGAAAAGAAAGAATGAAACAAAAAGACAGAAGGATGGGAAGGGATGGGAAGGGAGGGAAAGGGAGGGGAGGATGAAATGAGGACAGAGTAAGAGAAAGGAAAGGGAGAGAAAGAAAGAAAGAGCAAGGGATGGATGAGGAAAAAACTGCCTGCTCTTTGGACAGAATGTGATAGAGTTAGACCACGATAGTATCTGGTGGTGGAGAGGAGCATCACCAAGGGGACTCGGTGGTGCTGGAAGGACATTCTCTGTACTCCCAGTCAAACCTGTTCTGCCCCAAAGTTCCACGTACCCTCCCTCCAACTCCTCATGGGTCCCTAGTGTCCATGAGGACCCAAAAGGGCAGTGGGCACAGCCATGACTCACCGTGGAAACACAGCAAGTACTCCTCTCGCTGCCCTGCGCTGTTCACCTGCACAATCGAGACAGGGAAGCTGTTGGAAGAGGCGGCAAACACAGCAGGTGCCAAGGAATGGTCATTCTTATCCAGGAATTCTGTAAAGGCAGACGAGAAGCGGGGCTTCAGGAGTGAGTTCTGAGTCTCAGCGCGGCCTGAGCCATGGGTGGGTGGGGAAAGGAGGCGGGTCCTACCCTCGAGCGTGTACTGCTTCATGTCGATTTCGTAGAATTTATTGGTTCCAATGAGGATACTGTAATTGGTGAAGTGGATACAGCTGCAGGGCTCTGAGGTCTCTATCTCCTGAGACATGAGAGCAGAAGAGAAGGATGTGAGAGGTAACACAGGGCAGCCAAGGTCCACAGCTGTTCTGCTTCTGCCTACAGCATCTAGCCAAGCCCTGGAGAACACTGTCACCAAGCTTGTTCACATTGTCATAGAAAGCCATTCATCCTTTTTTTTGGAGACAAGGTCTCGCTCAGTCGCCTAGGTTAGAGTGCAGTGGTGCAATCATAGCTCACTGCAGCCTCAAACTCCGGGGCTCAAGCAATCCTCCCACCTCAGCCTCCCAAAGCATTAGAATTACAAGCTTGAGTCACTGCACATGCCCCGTTCACCTTTCATGCCTCTCAGGATGAACAGTGATCCATTTGCTATCTCTTCCTGTTGTTCCATGCAACCCAAAACTAAGAAAACAAGGTCAAACTGCAGCCAAGAAAAGGCGGGGTCAGAAACACCATTCCAGGCTGGGTGCAGTAGCTCACACCTGTAATCCCAGCACTTTGGGAGGCTAAGGTGGGTGGATCACCTGAGGTCAGGAGTTCGAGACCGGTGTGGCCAACACGGTGAAACCCCGTCTCTACTAAAAATACAAAAAATTAGCCAGGTGTGGTGGTGTGCACCTGTGATCCCAGCTACTCAGGAGGCTGAGGCAGGAGAATCGCTCAAACCCAGGAGGCAGAGGTTGCAGTGGGCTGAGATAGTGCCATTGCACTACAGCCTGGGCGACAAGAGCAAAACTCCATCTCAAAAAAAAAAAAAAAAAAGAAAGAAAGAAATAGCATTCCAATGAAGAAACAGAACTTGAACAATACAACATTCTTATCAGAGGAAAAAAAAAGACAGGAAAAATACACCAACTATTAACAGTGGTGGTCAGCAGCAATGGTCTTGGTTTCCTTCTTTTCGCTAGCTTCTAAGTTTCTAGTTTGAACCTATATTACCTATGCAGTCATCATCATGATCATCATTATTGTCATCTTAATTATCTGCTTCCTGATTATTTTTAGTTGTTTTTAGGCCAATCCTAATGTTATCAAAAAACCAGGCACACCTATTCAAAATGTGTGGCCAGGAATCATAAAGAAGCAATGATTTCTGAGAATTTTCCGGAAGCTAACAGTTCAAATTCTAGTGAGCATTATCATCATCACTGAATGTTTCTTGGTCACCTACTAAGTATGGGAAAACTTTGAGGAAGCATGATATAGTGAAATGGTAGAAAAAAAAATCAAACTTCAGTTTTGGTCTCAACTTTGTAACTGAGGATTTTCTGCCAGCTTCAGTTGTCTTACCTGAAAATTGGGAATAACCGTCTCTGCTTTTCAGAACTGCGATGAAAGGTGCTTGTAAAACAGCCAGTTCGGTCCCTGATAGGGTGGGCACTCAAAGAACACACCAACTAAACTAACACCACCCTGCTCAGAATGGAACAGTCTCTCTAACAGGTAATGACCCTTATATATTATTCACCCTTCATTTCACTTTTTTTTTTTTTTTTTTTTTTGAGATGGAGTCTTGCTCTGTTGCCCAGGCTGGAGTGCAGTAGTGCAATCTTGGTTCACTGCAACTTCTGCCTCCCACGTTTATGCAATTCTCCTGCCTCTGCCTCCCAAGTAGCTGGGATAACAAGCATCCGCCACCATGCCTGGCTAATTTTTGTATTTTTAGTAGAGACAGGGTTTCACCATGTTAGCCAGGCTGGTCTCAAACTCCTGACCTCAAGTGATCCACCCTCCTCGGCCTCCCAAAGTTCTGGGATTATAGGCGTGAGCCAACGTGCCCGGCCTCATTTCATTTTTGAGACTAATCATGAAAGCACCAGAAATATATCAGGCTTAGGAGGAGTGGGACACTCCTAGGTAGGGACATCAGACAGCATTCTCCAGAAGCCAGGCAGATTTAAGGATCTAACACACATCTCGTCCACACTGCAGTCATCATCACAGCTCACTCTGCTCTGAGGAGAGGCAGCTCCCTAATTACATATCAAAATAGTGCTAGCACTGGTTATTCCAGAAGTTATATTAATAGACACCTCTAGAATTTGAGAAAGATTCTGGTAAGTGCTACCTGGGACTGCTAGCGTCTTAGAAAGAGCCCACCCTTTTTTTTTCCACTGGTTTTTCCTATCAGTCATCTTTCTCTTCTAACAAAAGGCTGAATTCACTGGGCTGGATGGGGAGGCAGTTTGCAAATGTGAGAAGAAAAGCAGGAGGGAAACCGCAGCTCCTAGTGGCCCTGGAGGATCCTCCACAAAGGAAGGATCTCGCTCACGACAGAGGTCACCCCAGGCTAAAGGCCTGCAGGGTGGAAGGAACCCAGTACAGGCTGTGTCCCAGGGCAGTGCACTTTCCATACTGGCTCGCTGAGAGAGTAGGACTGGCTTTCCCACGTTCAACCAAGGCAAGGCCCAGGACTTACTTTCCGGATGCAGTATTTGCTGAGGTTTTCATTGTAGCGGAGAATGACGACTTTGCTGGGCATGGCTGCACAGATGCAGAGCCCGTTCTCAATCTGAAAAGCAACCAAGAAAAGAAAAAGACTGTCACCAGTGTGATAACGGCTGTGGGGCAAAACTAGGAAAAGCTCTCAAGCTCAGCGCTATTGACGATTCAGACCACATCATTCTGTGTGGTGGGGGGAGGGCTGTCCTGGGCATCGCAGGATATGAGCAGTATCCCTGGCCTTGAACCACTAGATGCCTGCAGCACTTCAATCTGTGACAATCAAAAACGTCTCGAACGATTACCAAATGTCCCCTGGTAAGGCAGAATTACCCCTGGTCGAGAACCAAGGCTTCACCTGGGATCCAAGAGAAGGCCTCAGGGAGGCACCTGACACCACACACCTTTCCCACATATGTGCCTTCTGCTGGAGACAGAATCTTTTGACAAGCTTACCTTATGAGGAGGGGGAGGAGACAGAATGAGGGAGGGGAGAGGAAAGGTGGTAGAGACTGCTAAACAAATTTAGAGAAAATTTCTTTTTTTTGAGATGGAGTCTCACTCTGTCGCCCAGGCTGAAGTGCACTGGCATGATCTCAGCTCACTGCAGCCTCCACCTCCCGGTTTCAAGCGATTCTCCCACCTCAGCCTCCCAAGTAGCTGGGACTACAGGCACGCACCACCATGCCTGGCCGGTTTTTGTATTTTAAGTACAGATGGGGGTTTCATCATGTTGGCCAGGCTGGTCTCGAACTCCTGGCCTCAAGTGATCCACCTGCCTCGGCCTCCCAAAGTGCTGGGATTACAAGTGCGAACTACCACACCTGGCCCAAATTTAGAGAAAATTTCAATCCAAAAGGAAAAGTTCTTAGCTAAGAACTCATACACGTGCAGAGTTCTACATCAAAATGCCCTTTTCCTAGAACTGAAACCCTTTACTTCTCCTGCTACAACCAGATGTTTATCATTCACCAAATGAGGCTTACTGCTCAAATCAGTCCTGGCATGAAGGTCAGCAGCTGGTACAGTGGGTGAATGAAGATGGGCCGGGATAAGGGAGGAACACACAGGAAACAGGAGGAAATTGTTAGCAATGTTCTCTTTCTTGGACTGGGTAGTGAGTGTGTGGATGCTTATGACATTATTAGGCTTTATGATTTACATCTATGTTCCATACATTTTTTGAACAGTTCAGATATTAGAATGAAAATAATTTCTAATTTAAAAAGCAAATTTTTATTAGCTGGGCATGGTGGTGCACGCCTGTAATCCCAGTTACTCAGGAGGCTGAGGCAGGAGAATCACTTGAACCCGGGAGGCAGAAGCTGCAGTGAGCCAAGATCGCACCACTGCACTCCAGCCTGGGTGACAGAGTGAGACTCTGTCTAAAAAAAAAAAAATTTTGGCCAGGTGCAGTGGCTCATGCCTGTAATCCCAACATTTTGGGAGGCCGAGGTGGGTGGATCACTTGAGGCCAGGAGTTCGAGACTAGCCTGGCCAACATGGTCAAACCCCATCTCTACTAAAAATACAAAAATTGGCCTGCCATGATGGTGCGTGCCTGTAGTCCCAGCTACTTAGGAGGCTGAAGCAGGCGAATCGCTTAAAGCCGGGAGGCGGAGGCTATAGTGAGCCAAGATCGTGCCGCTGTGCTCCAGCCTGGGTGACAGAGCAAGACTCTGTGTCAAAAAAAAAAAAAAAAATGTTGATTGACCGGCTGAATGAACAAATGTGCAGTGTGCTCTCTTCTGAGGGGCAAAATGTGATGGTTTTCAACAGCAGAATGCCGGTAGCCTCAAGGGGTCTATAAACACCTGATTTAGACTTAATTAAAGTTATACATGTACATGTATATAAACCCGCAAACACTCTTTTTTATTATTTTCTACTTTAACTTTTAAGTTCATGGGCACATGTGCAGGTTTGTTGTATCAATAAACTCATGTCATGGGGGTTTGTTGTACAGGTTATTTCATCACCTGCGTATTAAGCCTAGTATCCATTAGTTATTCTTCCCGATCCCCTCCCTCCTCCCACCCTCCACCCTCTGATGGGCCCCAGTGTGTGTTGTTCCCCTCTATGTGTCCATGTGTTCTCATCATTCAGCTCCCACTTATAAGTGAAAACATGTGGTATTTGCTTTTCTGTTCCTGCGTTAGTTTGCTTAGGATGATGGGCTACAGCTCCATCCATGTTCCTGCAAAGGACATGATCTCATTCTTTTTTAGAGCTGCATAATATTCCATGGTATATATGTACCATATTTTCTTTATCCAGTCTACCATTGATGGGCATTTAGGTTGATTCCATGTCTTTGCTATTATGAGTAGGCTGCAATGAACATACACATGCATGTGACTTTATAATAGAATGATTTATATTCCTTTGGGTATATACCCAGTAATGGGATTGCTGGGTTGAATGGTATTTCCGCTTTTAGGTCTTTAAAGATCCCCACACTGTCTTCCACAATGGTTGAACTAATTTATACTCCCATCAACAGTGTATAAGTGTTCCTTTTTCTCTATGACCTCACCAGCATCTGTTATTTTTTGACTTTTTGATTAAAGAAGCAAACAAAGGTATTTTATGGGCCACTTTTCAATATGCCAGAAGCTACAAATGAATTAACTTGAGTTTGTTATGTAAATGTCATAAATTTGAATTTTTAAATTTCTAGTAATTAAACATACTTTCATCTAGTTCAGACATGGAGATCCACATTAGATTTTTTTTAAGGTTCATCTCTCTCTCACAGACACAGCAGACACACACACGCACATGCACACACACTTATTTTTAAATTATGGATCATCCTTCTAGTTTTGTTAATTTTATTCCCATTTTGCTCTCAGACATTTATTTTAGATGCAAAACCTGTACAAATTTCATGGCTACACAAATTATTTCACGTGCCTAAAGGAGGCAACAGAAATTTAACCTAGTCTGAGGATGTACAATTGTGAAAGTTGTCAGAATCAAAATGGAGTCGCCAATGTTAACAAAACCCTGACATTAGAGCAGGAGGAGGCCATGAAGAGAGGGTTCTCACACTTGTGTGCCTGAAAAAAAAAGAGACTCGACGAAAACCACAAAGGCCATTGCCATCTGTTTTTTTTTTCCCTGTCACCAGGCTGGAGTGCGGTGGCGCAGTCTCGGCTCACTGCAACCTCCGCCTCCTGGGTTCAAGTCATTCTCCTCCCTCAGCCTCCCAAGTAGCTGGGATTACAAGCGCCTGCCACCATGCCCGGCTAATTTTTGTATTTTTAGTAGAGACAGGGTTTCACCATGTTGGCCAGGATGGTCTTGATCTCTTGACCTCGTGATCCACCCGCCTCAGCCTCCCAAAGTGCTGGGATTATAGGCATGAGCCACCGCGCCCAGCCAGGCCATTGCAATCTTACACAAAAAATACTTCTGCAAGGACATCCGCCCAGTGACTACCTGTCCAACCTCAGACAAGCGTCAGTCTTGTTATTAATCTTTGCAGCCAAGGATAATTATTTCAAAAAGATTATGGAATCCTCACTTACAAACCTCTGTCTTCCTTTATCTCCCTAGATACCCACATAGTTTACAATGGCACATGTATTCCCATTGCAAAGCCCTGTTCCCAAATCAATCTCTTTTCTTTCAGAGAGCCCCTCTCTGTTTGTTATTTAAGTTGACACTATCTTGAAGGTCAAATCAACGAGCTCTGTGGGAAGAGAGGTAGTGTCAATTTCCAGAACATTCCACCAGCTAGGACTCTGAGGGGAGCTTACCTTGCCTGCCCCAAACAAGTGGCAGCCCTTGACAGCTTCAAAAATGTTGGGTGAGATGTCGGGCTGGGCGGGCAGGTGGGACTGCGCCAGGGACTGTTTCACTTTCTTCACATCCACAAGACACAGTGCCCGCTCTTCTCCTGAACAGGAAAAGGAACAACCTTTCTTCAGCGTGAAGCCGTCAAGTAAAGGTACAGGATGGTGGTTCTTGTTCTAGTCACAAGTAAAAGTCACAAGAGGCCACACAGATGATCTGAGTTTTCCACAAATCCATATAAACACATTTGAGGTCCATGATTTTTTTTTTTTTTTAAATTTTTGAGACAGAGTCTTGCTCTGTTGCCCACACTGGAGTGCAATGGTGCGATCTCAGCTCACTACAACCTCTGTCTCCCGGGTTCAAGCGATTCTCCTGCCTCAGCCTCCTGAGTAGCTGGGATTACAGGTGCATGCCACCACGCCTGGCTAATTTTTTTTTTTTTTTTTTTTGTATTTTTAGTAGAGACGGGGTTTCACCATGTTGGTCAGGCCGGTCTCGAACTCCTGACCTCGTGATCCGCCCGCCTCGGCCTCCCAAAGTGCTGGGATTACAGGCGTGAGCCACCATGCCCGGCCCAGGTCCATGATTTAAATCTAAGACAATAACATTTGGCCTTTTAGTCAAGATTCTGAGGAGGGTGGAATTCTGCAGACATAAAATTGGAGAATGTGAACTGTACTTTCAAACATGCTCCCCAGCAAAGTAAAGAAAGAATGTGTGAGGGAGGAATGAGGGGGCATTCTATGAAAAAACAGACTTAGACTATCCAAATATGTGGATGTCAGGAGAGACAAAAGGCTGAGGAACCGTTCAGATTAAAGGAGACTAGAGAGGCATGATTAAATGCAATGCAAATTCTGGGACATTAGAGAAGCCACAGGTAAAATCCAACTATGGGTAGCATAGTGGATACTTGTATTATAGTCAGGGTAAATTTCCTAAATGCAAAAAGTATAGTATGTGAAACTATTCTATATGATACTCTATGTGTGGTTACATGTCATTATACATTTTTCAAAACCCATAGAATGTATACCACCAAGAGAGAACTCTACAATGTCAACTATAGACTTGGGGTGACAATGATATGTCACTGTCAATGTGTCAATGTAGGTTCACTGACTCTAACAAATGTATCACTCTGGTGGGGGATGTTGGTAGTGGGGGAGGCTATGCATATATGAGAACGGGGGTATATGGGAACTCTCTGTACCTTTCAATTTTGCTGTGAATCTAAAACTGCTCTAAAGAATAAAATAAGGAAGTGAGGAAGAGAGGGAGGAAAAAGAGCTGAGATTAAGAAAGGCCAGTTCTTGTCCATAGTATGTCAGTCCCTGGATCCAGCCATGCCTGAAACAAGACCTAACTGTTGATGTTTTAAACACTGAATCGATATATTACTGTTTTCCCCCTTTAAAAATAATGTCACTAACACAGACAGAGAGAAATAAATTGTGCCCTGGTTATGTGACAGAATGCCTTCAATCCTTAGGTTGATATACTGAAGAACTTGGCATCATACCTGCAACTAACTCTCAAATGGTTCAGGAAAGAGTGAGTGTGTGTGTGTGTGTGTGTGTGTGTGTATGTGTTTTGAGAGAAAAAAATTATGACAAAATATTAGCAAATGGTGACTTCAGAGAGATCACAGAGTAACAGAGCAAGCAAGCTCTCAGAAGGTCAGGGCCCACCGTGGTTTCGTTGCAATCAGGACAAAGGGTTTGGCTTTAGAGAGTCTTTGAGGCTTAGCACTCTTCACTTGGCCTAACAGCGGGATGTTCTTTGGGAATGTCAGACTGTGCTAAACTGGATACTGGAAGGGAACTGAATCTGGACAGAGGGGGTCCATTAGCTGAGGCTTGGGCATCTATGGGGACACAGAGATAAGAGCTACAACGGCTCCCCTCTACTATTTTGTGTTTTACGAGCATGAAACGTGGCTTCAACATATTGGCTCCCTTGAAAGTAAAGAAAAAGCACCGTGTCCTTGGCCTCACACCTGCTATCATGAGTAGCTTCTCCAGGTCCTTGATTATATAAATTTGGAAGACTGCTCCAATTCCTGGGACATGGGTTAGGGAGTTTTTCAAGACATTCAGGGCGTAGAGCCCTTCCTCGGTGCCCACCAACACCACCTGCAAGGGCAGAAGTCCGAAGGCAGAACATAAGCACGGTCACGTCACCAGAACAACCTCTAGTAAGAGCAACAAGGCCTCCACAGCCCTTTCTTTCTTGATGGGGTGTGGCTGTAACCAGACACCAGTTGGCCGTGCCCACACAAGCATTACCTGGTCACTGAAGGGCAGTGTGCAGTTCATGTCTAGACGGTCATCACCTTCCAGTTTCAGCAGGGAGTTTCCAAGCAATTTCTTTTCATAGATGAAAGAAAAGAAAAACAGAAGACATCGCGAGGCTGATCTGTTTATGACCAAACCATCCAGAGAGACCAAGAGAAGGTTAAGGCAAAGTTATTCCTGGAAATGCTCAGAAACGCACATATGCTCTTAGCTCAGCCCATATTTTGATCTGAGCTCCAAATGCAAAATGCAAGTGCTATTGGTATCTCTGGGGCAGCTGTTGATTAGCATGTGAGTTATAACTTGGCTGGGATGCAGAAATAAGGGAGCATAGTAGACATGGAAAGCTATTCTGTGATAAGAAATAAGCTGAAGCTAAGGAGATTTCACCTGCACAGGGTTAATAAGACACATGAAAGACTCCTTCCCCGATAAGGCTGCAGCAGAAGTGCAAAGGCACCATGTTAGCAGCGAGCCAGCACGCCTCTGCATCTCTTTACCTGAACCCAGGCAGGCAGAAGCTCGTGAGATACACAGTCTCGGGCCTATTGTACACATATTAACAAGGATTTCAGTAAAAGACTCACGTGTGTAACGACAAACAAGTCATCCAAACAGGTCTAACCACTGAGTAAAGCCCTTTTCAGGAGGCTTGTGGTTAAGAATCTGCCAATTGCTAACACATGAAGTGTTTATTAGGAGTGAAGAGTCTGAAAAGAGCTGTTTGGTCTTTGCTGGAGCAAACGTCAATGAGCAATGAGCACTGTTTGTATCCTGGAACATTTTAGGTGGGGTGATGCCAATCACAGCACACCTACGTTTCTAACAGCTTAAGGGTAAGTAGGACTCCAAACCTGCCTACGGAAGAGCAAATACTGCAAAAACAACTGAGATGCTTATGAAAAGCCTTCCTGGAGGGGACGCAGCTGCCGGCAGCCTATTGTGCTGCTTCGTGGCCAAAGTGCTTCTAACTCAAGCCTTCAAACCAGACAAACTCATTTGAGTAAACAGGAGAGAGGATTTCCTTATAAGTACATTTGCTCTTGCATCGCCACAACCAAGGTCTACAATGCCACCAGAGTAGGCTACTGATGCCGATTCCCCTATTCTTTTTCCTTTGTTTTGTTTTTACAGTCCATGCCTTGCTCTGTTGCCCAGGCTGGGGTACAGTGGCACAATCGTAGCTCACTGCAGCCTCAAACTCCTGGGTGATCCGCCGGCCTCAGCCTCCCACTAGCTGGAACTACAGGTGCACGTCACCACACCTGGCTAACTTTCTTTCTTTCTTTTCCTTTTTTTAAGAGATGGGATCTTGCTATCTTGTCCAGTCTGGTTTCAAACTCCTGGGCTCAAGTGATCCTCCTGCCTTGGCCTCCTGGGTCACTGGGACCACAGGCATGAGCCACCGCATCCCTGATTCCCACATTCTAAATGGCTCATGATGCCACACAAGCTACCTTGGTGCTTGTGCCTTCATCACCACCAGACTCCTGGCCATGACACAGTCTAGAGCCATCAGCCCTCAGAGAGAGAGCCCGAGGGGAATCAAAATGGCCAATGGGATTCTCGTCGTTAACACCAGTTACCAAGTCAGCCCCCTCTACAAAGACAACCTCCAGGGCCCGTTTTCATACTCACAGCATCAGCTTCTGCTTTTTCCCTAGAAACTCTCCCACCTGCGACAACTGATTCTAAGGCGGTGACCCAGCGCTGTTTGTCAGGGAAGCTGGGAGCTAGCAAGTAGAGGGTTCTCCCGGGCCAGCAGGTGGTGTGAGGGTGAGATTCCATCTTCAGTATGTATGGGACATCTAGGAGATTTCACAGAGAGCACAAGATTGGGTGTGGATTTCCCTCGTTCCCACTGGGAGGGACGGGCCTGAGAGATCAAAGAATGCCCACCAAACCACGCAAATCCCAGTTACCGCCAAGGCGGGGTGGAGGAAGACGGGCCTCCTTTGCAGAGCCAATCTTCCCTGTACCACCCCTTCTGTCCCTGCTGATTGGCCAAGCCCGGCCCACCTCCAGGGCGGGGCTCCTCCGGCTCCTCCTCACCTGCTTTGGCCGTATTTGCGAGTTCGGAAGCACCAACGGCACCATGAATAGATACATCCCCGTCGGGAAGGCACAGCTCAAATTCTTCCACCGGCCTCTGTCCAGCTTGGTGCAAACAGGAAGGGCAGAAAGAAAAACAAAA
Source organism: Hylobates moloch (assembly GCF_009828535.3). NCBI lineage: Eukaryota > Metazoa > Chordata > Mammalia > Primates > Hylobatidae > Hylobates > Hylobates moloch. The sequence continues at coordinate 13,170,185 of NW_026652287.1, read as the reverse complement.
GAACAGGAACAAGAACAAGGGGAGAAGAGAGAAGAAGAGAGAACGAGAGAGACAGCAAGGGAGAGAGAGACAAGGTACGTGTGTAAAGAGAGGCGCACGAGAACAAGGAAGGGACAGAGGTGTGCAGAGAAGGCAGAGAGGGAAGATAAAAAAAAATAAAGTGTGTCAGATGAGTAGCACAGTCAAATTTCTGATGACGATGCGGATTTATGGGTTAGTTGACTGAGGCAGAAGTTCTCGGAAGGTGTATTAGCAGGTGGAATCTTCAGGGCAGCGCCCTGCGGGTTCTTCAAGGGGGAGACCTATAGATGTGAGTATCGCACCAATAACCTTTAGAGAAGTCATTTGGTTTGTAAGTTTCAAAAATGGAAAAGCGTAGAAGGCTTGCAAGGCAGTCCAAAAAACAAAGCCTTCGCGCCAGCACTGGGGAGACCTGGGTTAGCCACGTGCAACGACCTTCCCCCTGAATTATTAATTTACCTTCTCTGGCTTCATTGTCATAAATAAGGACTTTTGATCCCTCCAGGACAATGTACTTCCTGTCCCAGCCTTGCTGTCCTCGTTTGTTATTCCTGGGGAAAGAAAGATGGAAAAGAAAAATGTCTGAACTCAGAAGAAACAGGCTGGAGGATAGGATGAGGGGGTGGCAGAGTTCCTAGAAAAGACAAAACATCAGGGACAGAAGTGGCTTGTGTCAGCACCTGCTCCAGCCCAAGCCACCTTGCCACGGTACCTGGGCACCTTCATCCACCCTTCCAGGTGCAAGCTGCTGCTGGGCTCCTTGGTCTGGAGACCTGGGGAGTTCATTTTGTCACGGCAGAAGGCCTCGGTGAAGTGTGTGGCGTATTCAGCAGGCAAGCCGCAGGTGGCTGGCAAGCACGTGGAGCACTTGGGGTGACACATCACCTGACATTCTAGGGAAGAACAGTGAGCAACCTGAGGGCATGCTCAGCCGACCCTGGACCCTTCCCTTCCTCTGCCAGCCAACTCCTGGGCTTCTCTACCCCAGCCAGGCCCAGAGAGTCTGGCCCTGACTTGCAGGTAGTCTCCTGAGCTTCCCCTGGTGCCAGGCCCCTGCAGAAAGGGAAAACAAAAGTGCCAAGTGCTCTTGACCCAGTTTTCCAGGCTTCAATCCAGGCCACCCACAAACAGGTGTGTAAAGAACACGTTTGCATGTTTCAGTTGGAGTCAGCGGAAAGGGAGAGACCAGCCTGACAAAAAGGGGCTGGAAATTAGCAAAGCCTAAGGTACTTTGAGCAGCAGGCTGGAGTCATGAGCTGCAGACATATATAAACTCACAGCTTCAACAGGGGAAAAATAGCATCCTCCTACTGAAATAAGAAGCTCGAAAATGAATGCACTATATGATGAGTTAGAAAAAAATTACCTCCACCTGATAGATTTTTTAGCTGGAAATGCACAGGTGCCCAGCACAGATGCACAACTACTGATCTTACCGAGACATTTGGATGCCTGGCGTCCAAAGTGCACAGTATCCAGACACACAGCACACTTTGTGGCTCGCATGTTCAGTCCTACGTTGAATCGGTGAGGAATATTGTGGTGCATGCGTTCCTTAAGACGCCGACTAAATTCTGGAGGAAAATGTTTTAAAAAATCATTAGAGTACTGCAAACGATCCCATCAGGAAAGTGAAAAGACAACCCACAGAAAGGGAAAAAATACTTGCAAATCAAATCTCTGATAAGGGACTTGTATCTAGAATATATAAAGAACTCTTACAACTCAATAATAAAAAGACAACCCAATTTTAAAATGGGCCAAGAATTTAAACAGACACCTCCCCGAAGAGGAAAAATGGCCAACGAGCACATGAAAAGATGCTCAACATTATTAGTCATTAGAGAGATGCAAATCAAAACCCCAAGTAGACACCACTTCACAACCACTAGGATGTCTACAGTCTAAAAAAAGGAAGATAAGTGTTGATGAGGATGTGGAGAAACTGGAACCCTCACACATTCCTGGTGAGAATGTAAAAATGGTGCAGCCACTGTGGAACTCAGTCTGGTAGTTGCGTAAAAGGTTAAACATAGTTACCCAACGACCCAGCAATTCCACTCCTAGCTATATACCCAAGGGGACTGAAAACATATGTACCCACAAAAACCTGTACATAAATGTTCACAGCAGCATAATTTATGACAGCTAAAAAGTGGAAACAACACAAATGTCCATCAATGGTGATATGGTTTGGCTGCATCCCCACCCAAATCTCATCTTGAATTGCAGCTGCCAAAATTCCCATGTGTTGTGAGGGACCTGGTGGGACATAACTGAATCATGTGGGCGGTTTCCCCCATACTGTTCTTGTGGTAGTGAATAAGATCTGATAGTTTTATAAGGGGAAACCCCTCTCGCTTGGTTCTTATTCTCTTTTGTCACCACCACATGAGACATGCCTTTTGCCTTCCACCATGATTGTGAGGCCTCCCCAGCCACATGGAACTATGAGTCTATTACATCTCTTTTTCTTTATAAATTACCCAGTCTTGGGTATGTCTTTATCAGCAGTGTGAAAATGGACTAATGAAAATGGATTAATGGATAATCGGATGTGCCATCTACACAATGGAGCATTATTCAGCCATGAAAGGAATGAAGTTCTGATACATGCTATAACATGGGTGAACCTTGAAAACATTACATTCCATGAAAGAAGCCAGACACAAAAGGCCACACGCAGTATGATTCATCTATATGAAATGTCTAAGAGAATCAGATCAACAGAGACAGAAAGTAGATTGGTGGTTGCCAAGAGGAACATTAGTGGAAGGAGAATGGGGGGGACTGATAATGTGTACGGAGTATTTTTTGGGTTGGGGGGTGCCAAAATTGTTCAAAAATTAGAATGTGATGAGGGTTACACGATCCTGTAAACTTACTGAAAAAGACTGAATTGTACATTTTTAATGAGTGAATTGTATGGTATGCCAATTACATCTCAATGAAACTGTTAAAACCATTAGAACAGGTTAGTTACAGATTTTGAAACTATTAACACTAACAGATGCATCTAGATTTATAAGACTCAACTTAAAATCTCCATTATCCAGTGATTGGGAATCAGGTTTTAAGAACATGTTACTGGTAGGAGACTGACTGCCTATATGGTAGGCTCTCCTTACAACACCACCCCCCTTCCTTTCTTGGAAAGGTGTGAGGAATAAATAACAGGAACGCACTTTGAAACTGTTTGGTGCAGTATACACGAAGGAGCAATATACTGTAGCATTATCACTATTCAGGGAAGTTTCAGTGGACACCACAGCCAGAAGCAATGCTTTCCTCTATCTTGTCATCACCACTTTAATGACTTTAAGAGTAAAGCTCTTTGGCTGGGCACAGTGGCTCAAACCTGTAATGCCAGCACTTTGGGAGGCCAAGGCAGGTAGATCGATTGAGGTCAGGAGTTCAAGACCAGCCTGGCCGACATGGTGAAACCCTGACTCTACTAAAAACACAAAAATATTAGCCGGGTATGGTGGCGCATGCCTATAATCCCAGCTACTCAGGAGGCTGAGGCATGAGAATCGCTTGAGCCTGGGAGGCAGAGGACAGAGCGAGACTCTGTCTCACAAAAAAAAAAAAAGGAAAGCTCTTTGATTCAAGGAGTTATATAAACACAGGAGGAAGAAAATGACTTCAGGCTAAAGAAAAACAACAGCAACAAGAAAACACCATCTGGTTTACAACCAAAACGGGTTTGATTACAATGCCATGATGCTAAACCACAGCTCTACCCTAGTGTTCCTAAGACATTCCAAACAGCTTCCTTGGCCTTTTCTTAAGTCCTTTTAATCTCTAGGTAAACGGAGTACATTTGAGACCAGAAAGAAAACTCCTCACACTGTTGGTAGAAATATACATTGGCACAAACTACCAACACTCAAAACGTACATGACCTTTAACCCAGTGATTCATTTCCCACAAATTTCTCCAGGCACAACACCCACAGAGGCATAAGATGTCCTCTGCAAGGTGTTTACAGTAACAGGGGATTGGAAACAACCTAAATGGCCATCAACAGGAGCCTGGCTTAACAGGTGAACTGCATGCTCACACCACAGAATACTGTGTGGTTCTCTGAAAGAATGGGTTAGGTCCTTATGTACTAATGTCAAACCTCTAAGATACCACTTTAATGAAATGAAGGTGTCTTGCAGTGTATACTATAGTGTGCTATGATATTTATAAGAGAAAAAAGGCCTGAGAGATGTGCTTATTTTTTCTTGTTTTTGTTTTTGAGACAGGGTTTCAGTCTTGTTGCCCAGACTGGAGTGCAATGGCTTGATCTCGACTCACTGCAACCTCTGCCTCCCAGGTTCAAGCAGTTCTCCTGCCTCAGCCTCCCAGGTAACTGGGATTACAGGCATGTGCCACCACGCCCGGCTAATTTTGTATTCTTAGTAGAGACAGGGTTTCTCCATGTTGGTCAGTCTGGTCTCAAACTCCCGACCTCAGGTGATCCGCCCACCTCAGCCTCCCAAAGTGCTGGGATTACAGGCGTGAGCCACCACTATAATATTTATAAAAGAAAAAAGGCCTGAGAGAGAGATGTGCTTATTTTTTCATATTCTTTTTTCTTTTCTTTTTCTTTTTTTTTTTTTTTTGAGATGCAGTCTCACTTTATCACCCAGGCTGGAATGCAGTGGGGTGATCTCGGCGCACTGCAACCTCCACCTCCTGGGTTCAAATGATTCTACTGCCTTAGCCTCCCAAGTAGCTAGGACTTCAGGAGCATGCTACCATACCCAGCTAATTTTTGTATTTTTAGTAGAAACGAGGTTTCACCATGTTGGCCAGGCTAGTCTCAAACTCCTGACCTCAAGTGATCCACCTGCCTGAGCGTCCCAAAGTGCTGGGATTACTGGCATGAGCCATCACACCCAGCCTATTTTCTCATATTCTTTAAATATAATCACACAATGTAAGATACATGAATGATATAGACACGTGGTCACATACATGAACCAACACTGGAAGGATATAATGGCTGAAAGCAATGGTTGACTCTGGTAAGGGATCTAAGGATGGGGAGCCAGGAGACTGACTTTTTTTTTTTTTTTTTTTTTGAGATGGAGTTTCACTCTTGTTGCCCAGGCTGGAGTGCAATGGCGCGATCTTGGCTCACCGCAACCTCTGCCTCCCAGGTTCAAGCGATTCTCCTGCCTCAGCCTCCCGAGTAGCTGGGATTACTACCCAGCTAATTTTGCATTTTTAGTAGAGAAGGGGTTTCTCCATGTTGATCAGGCTGGTCTTGAACTCCCAACCTCAGATTATCTGCCCACCTCGGCCTCCCAAAGTGCTGGGATTACAGGTGCGAGCCACCGTGCCCGGCCAAGACTGACTTCTTAATCTTTATCCCCCAGTATTACTTGTAATTTTTACCATATGCCTGCATGTCTTAGTCGACTGAAAAGAAATTTCCATACAACTCCAACGTACCCTCTGGAGTTGAAGACTCCTTTCTGCGGCTGGATGGCGGGGCCAGCAGGCTCATGGCACTGGGCTGGTGCTCTGGCGACCGCACGATGGCGGACATGGCGATCTGCTGCCTCGCGGTGGCTGGCGTGGATGGGTGTGGGTGGTCCGTCGCTTTGCGGTGGGCAGCTGCAGAGAGACCAGGACAATGCCTTTTGGTTAGCTGGGTCGCCTAGAGGACCAAACTAAGCGGACTGTCCCTGGGCTGTCTTTCAAGGACCCGAGACCAAAAGAATATGCATCACATCAACTTGGCAACGCACAGGGGCCATACGTTTTTCAGACACGGGATGTCTGGTCTGAAAGCGTATGGGCCATAAACAAAGACACTGAGCTAGTTAGTCTTGGCTGATCTCACTGAGATCAATCCTTTGCCTTTTCCACAGCCTTGAGCACTTTGGAGAGAGTGAGCCCCTACCTTCCTCCCGGGCGGACCGGAGCTCGATGCGGGTCTTCTGAAGGGCTTCCTCTAGCTCTGCACAGCGAGCTTTCTCCTTCTCCAGGGCCAGCTTCAGCTCATTGTACTGCAGAGGAACCTGTGTGGGCAAAGCAGGGTCCTCTTTCCGTCGACTAAATAAACCCTAGCAATGGAAACAGAGATATCTCCTAACTCCTGGAAACTGGCACTTGAAACTAGCTAAAGGAAATCTGACTCGGGAGGAGCAAACCACAAAAGCCAGGAGCATACTCACTGTAAGTGTATTTAGTAAAAATGGCATGTGAAGGGGGGGAAGGGTAGGCTGAGCCACAGCCCGTTCCAGCCAGCTGAAAAAAATAGGGGTGCGGAAGTTTTCACCAAGAGGATTAAAGATGCTTGAATGGCCACCACCTCTTCCTCTAGCATTGCCAAGACAGGAGAGTCATGTCCTGAGTCTTTCCCATTCAAAAAATGGAATCAGGAGAGTATGGAGTATGGAGTCAGGAGAGATGGTTCAGAGGTCACTCTTGCCTTGGAATATGTCTCATGATGCTCAGTTACAAGACACAGAGATGAGTGTTTTGTAAAAGGAAGCAAAATTTTAAAAGGAATGCTAAAATGAGGTCAAAACAAGGGGCTTACTCAAAAAAAAAGCAAATGAAAATATTTACTATACATGGAAAAAAAGGAAAACGGAATAATGCAACTTAAAAAAAAAGTTAACTAAAAAAAATAACAAATGGAAACACCCTAACTAAATCAAGTGACATAACCAGATAACAGTTCACTGCCAAAATAAAAAAGATTAAATATCATAAGCATAACAACCATATATAGTCACGCAGCATGCAAGAAAATCCTTCCCCTGCAGCCAACGTCTAGTGGGAGGCGGCCTCTGGATGTTGTGCTCATCCCCTTACAGCGAAGATGGCACCGGAAATATTGAGGCAACTGTCGACTTCAGCCCTCCACTCCTTCCTCCTAGGTATTCTAAGTCATCAAGGCCTCTCCTGCAAAATCACTGCCACTGCCGCTATGGTATGCTTCTGCATTTGGAAGGAAACTGCAAGCTTCTTCAAGACTTTTCTGGAACTGAGAACACCTGGCCAAACCTAGTATGAAGGCTTTAGTGGTTTGGGAAAGCATGTATAGATCAGGCTTATGAAAAACAATCTTCTCATGTGCAATATGTATAACCCTGCCCCTAGTTTGTAATTTGTTTCCTGCAATCTAAAAGGGATGTTCAGTACTTGGCAGAGGGGAGAAGTGTCCAGTCAGACACTTCAGGCAGGTCACCCCAGCTCCCTGAGTTCTAGTCTCTTTGTGAGCCAATCAAAAGGACTGGACCAGATCACTGTTAAAGTCCTTTCTGGAGTGTGGTACGAGAGACCTGAACTGCTGAAGCCCCATACTTGTGACTTGCTAACCCCCTCTAGAGCCATGTATGCATGACTTCGGTATAAATCTTTCTCTCTGCATACACCCCCTCTGCCCCAGCTGCTATGTGTGTGGGCTGGGGAGGGATTACTTCTTTAACAGAGAAACATACTACGATTTGAATGGTCATAAACAAAAAATAGTTTGTTAGACTTGATCACTGATATCTTTCAGTAAGACCTATTATAATTATCTCAAAATCTATTTTTCAACCCAAAATAAAACAAAAAAAAAGTGTACTTTGTTTTCTTCTGTGTTCCTATGATTATACATCACAATGGTGTCCACTGAGCCATGAATGATGAATGAAACTGACAATTCCCACCTTTCAAACACTTTGACTCACCTTTTTCTTTTTAGCAGGTTGGTCCATTTTGGCTTGCAGAAAATCAATGAGTTTGGTTTGTTGAGAAATAGTGCCTTCCATTTTCACCTTTTCATGAGAATAGAGAACCTAAAATTCAAGAAAACAAACTAACCTCAAACCCAGACAGAAGTATAATTTTAAAGTTGATACTTTAAGAAACTAAAAAGTGAAGTTGTTAGGATACTAACATATGAAAATCCAACACAAACAGTACTGAGTATTTATTTAGTCCAAATTTTACTGCAAAAGGAAAAAAGATGTATTTATAGATATATATGTGAAAAAGTAAAAATAGCAACAGGTTCCTTGTAGGTCATGGTCACTATAGAAATCTTCCAACTTCTCTGAATGTTTGAAATCTTTGAAAATAAAATCTTGGGGAAAATACACACAATATGCAGCACAAAGATACTGACCATTTTACCAGATGACTGTACCATCGTGCTTTGCCTCTGCAGACCACTTTATTTATTTATTTATTTATTTATTTATTTATTTATTTATTTATTTATTTTCTTGAGACACAGTCTTGCTCTGTTGCCCGGGCTGGAGTGCAGTGGCGTGATCTCGGCCCACTGCAACCTCCACCTCCCAGGTTTCAAGCCATTCTCCTTCCTCAGTCTCCCGAGTAGCTGGGACTACAGGCACCCGCCACCACGCCAGGCTAATTTTTGTATTTTTAATAGAGATGGGGTTTCACCATGTTGGCCAGGCTGGTCTCGAACTCCTGACCTCAAGTGATCTGCCCACCTCAGCCTCCCAAAGTGCTGGGATTACAGGCATGAGCCACTGCGCCCAGCCGTGCAGACCATTTTTAAGCAGATTCTCTCTGCCAGTCCTCACCTGAATGTTTTCCAGCTGATACTCCAGGTCACTTCTTTCTGTCTTCAGCAGATCAGCCCGATCTAGAGCTTCTTGTAGTCCTTGAGTCAGACGGAAAATGTGATTTTTCTGCAGGTCCATCTGCTGCTGTAATTTGGCTTGCTAGTGGGGAGAAGGGCCAGGGAAATGCTTGATACTGCACACAATACAATTTGTTCCCCTGCTGTTCCTATTTCAAACTAATTTCAGGCATGGCACCAGAAGTACAGCTTTTGAAATCATCTCAATTCAGAATTACCAATTGTCATCTATTCCAAAAGGATGCAAGCACAGTTAAAATGAATTTGCACAGAAACCTCTGCTGGCCAACAAGTCCCAGGATCCCTACCGTCACAGGAAGTCCAGGCTGCAGGGATGGCCTTCCCAGACAGAGTTCCAATTGAGGATATTTTGGTACATTAAGGTGAAGATATTTTGGATGGCATGAGCCATCCGAGTTGACATCTAAGGCAGTTCGACTCAGTGCTATGACAACTAAGTTCCAATGTGTCTTTATTTTCTCTTTTCAAGATCTTAGTTGTTGCTATGAGAAATTACTCCATGCAGGCAGTGTGGGATACACAAAGAGAAATCATATCATCCCTTACTTAATAAGGGTCCCATCAGGGTGAGAGACCCCAACAAGTACATGAATAACCACAATCATGAGAGATATTTCTACAACGTTGGGGGAAAAGAAGAAGATCCCAGTTACAGTACAGAGTGTTGGTAAAACCCAGAAAAGAAGTTCAATTGAGTATATTGAAAATAGTTTTGTGCTGCAAATCTCGCTCCGATTTTTATAATGGAAGTTAGCCAGAAAATAGGACAGGCTATAAAGACGCTGGTTTTGTGGTTCTTTTTCCTAAAACGCATCCATTTCTATAAAAGCAGGAGAGAGGAGACATCCTGATGAGACAGTGCTTGATTTTATCCAAACCCTGGATTATAGCTTAACTACACTTACTATGGCCCAAATAATCTCTTCCCTGGTAGCCTGGGTCCTCTGCAGACTTAGGGACAGAGAGCTACTCAAAGCAATAAACATCACCACTGGAGATTCCAAAAGGCCTATGGCAGCCCCCAAACTCCTCCATCCCAGCAGGCCCAGAGCCACTGATAATCTGAGCATTTCTGGCCCTCTCTGTCTCTTTGCTTCTCTCTACCTCTGTTTTTCTTTCCATTTATATTCCTCACCTGCCCTTCCTCTTAACAGGTAGCTGATTCCCTAAGGCATCATGTTGCAGTAGAAAGACCTGGATGCTGGATTCTTACAGACCCTGGTTTAAATCCTGACTTTTACACTTATCATATCACTGATACCTGTTAAAGTCTGTATTTATCACCTCTCAGAGCCTCAGTTTCTTCATCTGAAAGTGGGTATACTAGCTTGCCTCACTGGATGACATATTAAACACAGTGCCCAGTATACAGTAGGTGCTTATTAAATGTTTGTCCTATCTCCTTTGTCCTTCTTTCTTCCCTCCATTCAGTTAAGGTGCTCCCTCTCATCCTCCCATCTGCCTTTCCCTAACAGTACTGCCACAAAGGAAGAGCTACCAACTAAAGATCACTTGGGGCCGGGCACAGTGGCTTACACCTGAAATCCCAGGACTCTGGGAGGCTGAGGTGGGAGGATCGCTTGAGCTCATGAGTTTGAAGTGGCAATGAGCTATGATTATGCCACTACATTCCAGCCTGGGTGACAGAGCAAGACCCTGTCTCTAAAAAAATAAAAACGAAAATTAAAAAAAAAAAAATCATTTGGCCCGTGTGCGTAATCTGGAATTTCTCAGTCAAACCACAGAGCCCCCTAAAATACAGGAAAAAAGGAAAGAAACAGCTAAGATACCCTCCTCCGCAGCATGAGTGATTTCTTCTGCAAATTACCCTCTTTAGTTTCTTCCCACTATTTTAGGACAACATTAATTACTAGGCAGAAACCAGAGAACCAAGTGCTGGGGATGAGAATCTGTTTGGTGACAGCCGAGCCCAAAATATTTTTCTAGAATAAATGCATCAACCGTCCATTAGCTTTCCAAGAAATAGGCTGGTTATTCCCTATAAAAAAAAAAAAAAGTAAGGGGCATTTGTACTCTATGAAATGTTTTTCAGAAGCATTTACTGCTTCCCAGAAAGAAGCAAACAGAGGTATATTCGTGGGCCAGTGTTAGACTGAAAGGGGGGTCTTAGCTGCGTGTTTAGACCTGTCCAACAATTTCACAAGGAAACCATAAGGAAAAAGACAGGAAACTGGGAGGAAAAAGAAAAGGCCTGGATGATAGAACAAGAGCATGAAACAACCCCAGGGGACTGGAAGAATGGATCAAGACCAACAAGAAAAACTTCAGTAGGATGGTATTTTTTAAATTGTCAGTGGAATAAATCTAGAACATAAAGATGTTTTTAAGAAAAAGCAAACTTGTGGAAGGGTAGGTAGTGATTTAACAGACCAATGGTGTCAATGATGTGATCAAAACTACCCAAAGAGCACAGGTAATTGGTAGAGGTTTAGAGCCCAGTATGGAGATGGAAAGATCCCAATGTATTCAGTGCTATTCAGACAACATGGACTTGTAAAAACTCTCTGTGGAAAGACAAATCTACCAGAAAAGAACATCCAAAGCTTGAGGGGATCTAAAATGTTTCACTTAAAAAAGAGAAGGTGGCCGAGTGCAGTGGCTCACTCTTGTAATCCCAGCACTTTGGGAGGCCAAGGCAGGAGGATCACTTGAGCCCAGGAGTTTGAGGGCAACATAGGGAGACGCCATCTCTACAAAAATACTTGAAAAAATAAAAGAGAAGGCAATTTGGAGTGGGAGAGCTATTTGGATCTCTAGTTGACTGTCATAGAGATAATAAAACTAGTTATCTCCCAGGAACGTTACAAGGACCGTAAGAGTTAATTCATGTACTCAGAGAGTCAGTCACATGGTAAGTGCTAATTAAACATTAGTTATTTTAATTATTAATCAAGTAATCTGACTATTAATCAATATTTATCTCCCATTTTGGTTGGAGATATCAGACTACTTTCTAATTTCATGTGTTTCAACGTAATAGAACTAATGGGTAAAAGTGGAAGGTTTTTAGTTCAAAATAAGAATGTTCTGTAGCCTTGTAGTATAGTTTGAAGTCAGGTAGCGTGATGCCTCCAGCTTTGTTCTTTTGGCTTAGGATTGACTTGGCAATGCGGGCTCTTTTTTGGTTCCATATGAACTTTAAAGTAGTTTTTTCCAATTCTGTGAAGAAAGTCATTGGTAGCTTGATGGGGATGGCATTGAATCTATAAATTACTTTGGGCAGTATGGCCATTTTCACGATATTGATTCTTCCAACCCATGAGCATGGAATGTTCTTCCATTTGTTTGTATCCTAAAGAAATGCTCATCATCACTGGCCATCAGAGAAATGCAAATCAAAACCACAGTGAGATACCATCTCACACCAGTTAGAATGGCCATCATTAAAAAAATCAGGAAACAACAGGTGCTGGAGAGGATGTGGAGAAATAGGAACACTTTTACACTGTTGGTGGGACTGTAAACTAGTTCAACCATTGTGGAAGTCAGTGTGGCGATTCCTCAGGGATCTAGAACTAGAAATACCATTTGACCCAGCCATCCCATTACTGGGTATATACCCAAAGGACTATAAATCATGCTGCTATAAAGACACATGCACACGTATGTTTATTGCGGCACTATTCACAATAGCAAAGACTTGGAACCAACCCAAATGTCCAACAACAATAGACTGGATTAAGAAAATGTGGCACATATACACCATGGAATACTATGCAGCCATAAAAAATGATGAGTTCGTGTCCTTTGTAGGGACATGGATGAAACTGGAAAACATCATTCTCAGTAAACTATCGCAAGGACAAAAAACCAAACACCGCATGTTCTCACTCATAGGTGGGAATTGAACAATGAGAACTCATGGACACAGGAAGGGGAACATCACATTCCGGGTACTGTTGTGGGGTGGGGGGTGGTGGGGGCGGGGACAGCATTAGGAGATATACCTAATGCTAAATGACGAGCTAATGGGTGCAGGAAATCAACATGGCACATGGATACATATGTAACAAACCTGCACATTGTGCACATGTACCCTAAAACCTAAAGTATAATTAAAAAAAAAAAAAAAAAAAGAATGTTCTAAGAATGAGAGTTGCTGAAAAATGGGTTGGGATGTCCAAAGTCATTGTAAGTATTTAGGCCAAGGTTCAACGGGGCCTACCTATAAGGACTGTTGGAGAAGGGATCTTCTACCTTGGATGAGAGATGAATTTGACCAGGACTAGCAAATGGACTTTGATCACTGATATTACTTCCAGTGAACAGATAGTGGCTATAAAGTGTCATGTTGGCCAGACGCGGTGGCTCACGCCTGTAATCCCAGCACTTTGGGAGGCCAAGGCGGGTGGATCACAAGGTCAAGAGATCGAGGCCAACATGGTGAAACCCTGTCTCTACTAAAAATACAAAAAATTAGCCAGGCGTGGTAGCGGGCACCTATAGTCCCAGCTACTCGGGAGACTGAGGCAGAACGGCGTGAACCCAGGAGGCGGAGCTTGCAGTGAGCCGAGATCACTGCACTCCATCCTTGGTGACAGAGCGAGACTACGTCTCAAAAAAAAAAAAAAAAAGTGTCACGTTGAGAAAGCTTCTGAAGCCATTTTGGGCCCAGGAGGAAAAATGTGAAAGAAAGATCCATTAGTAAAGTTTGTCAGGAGCAAGGATAAAGGGAATAGTGCTGGAAATTCAGACTGGATGGTATAAAAATTCTTTCAATTCTGAGATTTTGATTCTGGCTCCATTTAAAAGTCTCCTTATAGGCCAGGCATGGTGGCTCATGCTATAATCCTAGCACATTGGGAGGCTGAGGTGGGCGGATCATTTGAGGCCAGGAGTTCGAGACAAGAGAGGCCAACATCGTGAAACCTCGTCTCTACCAAAAATACAAAAAAATTTAGCCAGGAGTGGTGGTGTATACCTGTAATCTCAGCTACACAGGAGGCTGAGGCAAGAGAATTGCTTGACCCTCGGAGGTGGAGGTTGCAGTGAGCCGAGATCATGCCACTGCACTCCAGCCTGGGCGACATAGCAAGACTCCGTCTCAAAAAAAATAAAAATGAAAATAAAAAATAAAAGTATCCGTACCTACGAAGAGGACACTTAGGTGGAAGTCTTGGGCACATATGCTTATACAGCACACACCAACCAGGAGGCCCGATCACAATGTGGACAATAAACAGCATTCTTTGTTCCAGAATGGTTTCAACTGTCGCTGAAATCTGCCTCCGGCTCAATGTCAGCCAGATGTCTGTGCTCAAAAATCTTTCTGTGGGGAACATCCTGAGAAACTGGAAATGTTCTCATGTAGGTTAGAAGTGAGAAGGAGGGAACTGAATTGGGATCCCGGCACTCTATTCCTAGAGTCGTCACTGACTCACCACATAACCTTGGACCAAAGTACTGCGCTGTCAGGGCCAACTCGCCCTCTCAGAGGGAAAATAGGACAGGCAAGAGCATTGATTATTCCTGTTCTTTCTGTTTCCAGGATGTGCCTAAAGTGGGAACACTGTCTATTCATCTCAGATAAAGACCCTAATTCTCTATTTGACCACGAGGTACATTTAACATTTCCATTGTAGTGTTGTTCTTAAAGCCATAGGGTGAATTCCTATGTGTGTTCACCAAATATACGTGTGTGTGTGTGTGTCTGTGTGTGTGTGTGTGTGTGTGTGTGTGTGTGTGTGTGTGTGTGTGTAGTATTAATTTTATTTTTTAAATTGTTTACAGGGCAAAATACACATGACATAAAATTTACCATTTTAACCATTTTTAAGTGTATAGTTCAGTGGCATTAAGTACACTGATACTATTGTATAACCACCACCACCATCCATTTCTAGAACTTTCCCAAACTCCCACCCATATTTTTCATTTTAATTTTTAATTTTTATTTTGAGACAGGCTCTCACTCTGTCACCCAGGCTACAGTGCAGTGGTACCATCAGAGCTCAATGCAGCCTCAAACACCTGGACTCAAGTGATCCTCCCACCTCAGCCTCCTGAGTAGCTGGGACTAGAAGTGCACACCACCACACTTGGCTAATTTTTTTTTTTTTTTTTTTTTTTTTTGTAGAGATGGGGTCTCACTGTGTTGCCTAGACTGGTCTCAAACTCTCGGCCTCAAGCAATCCTCACGCCTCAGCCACCCATATTTTTTAAAGTATCATTCAATAAAATATTTTATACTCACCCGCAAAAATTTCACTATACTTTTCAAACTTAACAGCATAACAATATTATTTCTATCAGCAAAGTGCCTCAGGAGCTATGGGTATCATGTGACAAAACCTCATCAGCCAGAACAGGGCATTCTGGTTAATTAAACTGTCAGGCTCACTAAGGGTTAAACAGAATACTCTTTGGAGTCCAATTTTTCATTATAAAGTGCATTTGTCCTTGCACATCAATCCTAAAGAACAAAGCAGAATCATCAGTGATTCAACACAGAGGGCTCTGGTTGGGGAGTGGGAGATAGTCATCAATTTAAATAGCCATTCTCAGAGTTCTGTGAAAAGGTACCAGCCATCACGTAAGGGATGGGTTTAGAAGATCAGTCTGAGCTTGTCTATTATGCTTCAAAAGCAGGGCACGCATTATTTTTAACTAAATTACCCAACGTTCAAAAACCTTCATGAAATTTGGTACTCAGAATAATCTGATAAAATTCTGCCCTGTGCAGGAAGCTAATTTGCATGGATGTCCTATCGGCATGAAACTTAATATACTTTGGATATTAGCTCTAAAGAACAATTTAACTCAATATTCATTCACCCATGTATTTAATAAACTTCTATTTGGCACACACTTACTATGTGCTTGACACTCTATTAAGCATCACATAGAAGGATAAAAATGACAGAGACCCTCTGGCCTTCATGACATAGTCTTTTAATGTGTTAAATACCTTAAGACAAGTATTATATGACCCCCATACTCTTACTTGAAAATTCTAATTTCAAAATGTCTAATTTGGATCTGACAAATTGTCACTTTCAAAATTCCACCTGGAACGGAAAGCTAACTACTGCACGGTCTCACTTACAAGTGGGAGCTAAGCTATGAGTATGAAGGCATACAAGTGGTATAATAGACACTGCAGATTCAGAAGGGGGAAGGCGAGGAGGGGAGTGAGGGATGCAAAATTACCTATCGGCTACGATATACATTATTTGCGTGACAGGTACACGAAAAGCCCAGACTTCACCACCACACAATTCACCCATGTCACCAAAAAAACACTTGTACCCCTAAAGCTATTGAAATAAAAAAATCTTTTAAAGAAATTTGTTTACAAGTCCAGGCAGGGCATGGGGACTCATGCCTGTAACCCCAACACTTTGGGAGGCCAAGACAAGTAGATCACTTGAGCCCAAGGGTTTGAAACCAGCCAGCCTGAGCAACATAGGCAAACCCCATCTCTACAAAACAATACAAAAATTAGTCGAGCATGGTGGCATATACCTGTAGTCCCAGCTACTCAGGAGGCTGAGGTGGGAGGATGACCTGAACCCAGGAAGTCAAGGCTGCAGTGAGTAGTAATTGCACCACTGCATTCTAGCCTGGGCAACAGAGCAAGACCAAAAAAAAAGACTCCAGAGAGAAATGAGCTACCAGCCATGAAAAGACATGGAGGAAACCTGGATGCATATGACTAAGTGAAAGTAGCTGATCTGAAAGGCTACATACTGTGTGATTCCAGATATGCAACATTCTGGAAAAGGGAAAACTATGGAGACAGCAAAAAGATCAGTGGCTGCCAGGAGTTGAGGGTGGGAAGGGATGAACAGGCAGAGTACAGAGGGTTTTTAGGGCAGTGAAACTGTCCTGTATGATACGGTAAAGGTGGATAACTGTCTTTACACATTTGAAAAAACCCATAGAACGTACAACACCAAGAGCAAACCTAATTTAAACTATGCATTTGGGGTGATGACGATGTGTCAGTGCAGGCCCATTGACTGTAACAAATGGACACTCTGGTACAGGGTGTTGATAGTTGGGGACACTGTGGGAGGAGGAGACAGGGAGTATGTGGGAACTCTCTGTGCTTTCTGCTCAATTTTGCTGTGAACCTAAAGCTGCTCCAAAAAAATAAAGCCTATTAAAAGAAAAAAAAAATCCACTTGGCCCTTCTCCCAGGTGTTTCACACTCACCTCTTCCAGAAGCCTCTGTTTGAGCTCTCGTTCAGTCTCCAGCTTCTGCTGTAAGCTTCGGGCATTCATTTCAAGCATAGCATGCTTCTTCTCCAGGTCATTGAGCTAGACATTTGGAAAGATTGGCATAAAGCCACATTTAGGAATGTTAGATGCTGACAATGTTTATGAATGTCCACGAACCTTCACGAAGAAAGAATACTGAGTTCTAAAGGTCAGAACATAAAGGTTGCTTTTTTCTAAATACAGAAGTCTATGTCACTGATGAGTCTTCCATAGGTTATTATATGAGGATGGAAATTATTTCTAAGGGATGGCACTTAAATATGGCCATGACAAGTTTTAGGAGGATGACTGCTCAAGGACTTATTTATCTGACATGCTTTGGCTGAATTTAATTAAATAATCATATGCTGAATGCTTACTACCTGCATTATAGCTTTTAGGATGAAAGGATAACCAAGCTCTCAAGGATCTTACATCAAGTCAGAAAGGCCCATAACTAGACATGTACGCAAATAATGACTGCTTTGTCAGATTATAAGTTTGATAAGAAAGGCTTGGGAAAGAAATTCATCCCAATTAGGAGAAGATCAAGACAATAAGGTATTGCAAAGTCTGGAGCTTTAAAAGATATGAAGGACTTTGCTGCTTAACATTTTAAGAACAGTCAACTAGAAAAAAATATTTTTCACATTAAACATAAGAGGCCTCACATAGCGCTAATAAATCTAGTTTCCTCATGCTTAAAAAAAAATGGTAACCCAGTTTCAGGGAACTCAGGAGTGTTCCTGACTAGAGAGCTCTGGCCTTAAATCTAATAATTCTGCTTCTATTAATATAAGTATCTGGTAAGAAAATAATCACGGATGCCCACAAAGATTCATGTTTATCATATTGTTATTTATATGCCAAAATACAGGAAGCTCAAATTTCCAATACAAGTGTAATGATTAAAGTAGGTACTTCCATGCAATATATTTTTTTTTAGAATCACATATTCAAAAAATATTCAACTCAGAAAAAACCTGCAGTTAAATGATTTTTAATAAAAACACGTAGAGCTGTATACATAATGAAAATCCAATTTATAAAAATACATACGTATGTCTATGTATGTGTGTGTATGCATAAACATAAGCACAGAGACTGCAAATAAATACACCAATGAAACAACAGCGATGGGTGACCCGCCATTATTTCCTTTACTTTTCTGTGGTTTCTGTATTTTCCACAATGACCCAAATAATTATTTTTCTATCATGAGATAACAAAGTTATAGAGAATATAAAATCAGATTGTTATTTTATTTTGTGTGTGTATGTGCATGAAAAAGAGTGTCTATATATGCATCTGTGTGTTCATACATAAAATTTCTCTGATCTTCACTTT
Organism: Hylobates moloch; assembly: GCF_009828535.3. Lineage (NCBI taxonomy): Eukaryota > Metazoa > Chordata > Mammalia > Primates > Hylobatidae > Hylobates > Hylobates moloch. The sequence continues at coordinate 13,151,965 of NW_026652287.1, read as the reverse complement.
GGTGATCTGTAACACTGAAGCGCCTATTCTGTATCTCTCTCAAGATTATTAGCTAAAATCTCCAAAACATCATTTATGACTATAAATGTAATATGGAGAGGCACATGGATGGAACACGTGTATTTCCGATGTGAAATACTGAGAACCGGCATGCATCATCAGACCCTATCATGACCCTGAACTTGGAACATGGAGAAGCTCAGCTGCCTATTACTGCAGCAATGGGATGAGCATTAGTCACTGCCACCAAGAACTTCCCAAAGATGCACAGCATTCAATCCATAAAGCCTTCTGGAAATAAGATGCCAGACAACCAGAGAGTAGAACACCCAGATCAAAATTCGAACTTCAAGGGCCTAGACACACAGATTTTAAAAAGTCACTGGCCAACTGTGATCACTGGGTACCCACCGCACCCACCCACGCTACTGCCAACCAAAAATGTCCCATGGTAAGGCAAAACCATGGGACATTTTTGGAGTGCATGAACATATGTTTATGAAATATGTTTGCCATGGATTGCATTTGAATTTTTATCAAGCGTGCCTTTAAAAGAAGGAAACGAAAATGTTTTCCTAAAAAGCAGAAGGGGTGGGCGCTGACCTTGTCAGAAAGGCTCTCGGCCTTCAGCTTCTGCTCTTTGAGAGCCTGCTGCAGAGCGAGAATCTCGGCCTTGTGCTCCTTCACTGCCAGCTCCACCACCTGGCGAGACTCGGTGATCCGCTGATCGGCTCTCGCCCTGCCAGAAAAACACAGGTCAGCTTTTGGTAGCCTCCCAACAGCTGACCTGCGGAAAGAAGGCTGGTCCGTCTCTAATCCTGACGAGCAACTAAACACGCTGCAGGCCAGAGAGATGCCCAACCTTGACTCTTAGTTCCAAACTGTCTTCCTTTCCAACAGCTTACCAAGCAAAGATTTGACCCATGTTAGGCTTGGGTAAGGAAAAACAAAACAGGCCAGACGCAGTGGCTCACGCCTGTAATCCCAGCAGTTTGGGAGGCCAAGGTGGGTGGATTACCTGAGGTCAGGAGTTCAAGACCAGCCTGGCCAACATGGTGAAATCCCGTCTTTACTAAAAATACAAAATTAGCTGGGTGTGGTGGCGTGCGCCCCTAATCCCAGCTACTCGGGAGGCTGAGGCAGAAGAATCACTTGAACCCAGGAGGTGGAAGTTGCAGTGAGCCGAGATCACACCACTGCACTCCAGCCTGGGCGACAGAGCAAAATTCCGTCTCAAAACAAAACAAAAACAAAAACAAAAAAAAAGTTAAATGTTTTTGGGTACTCATCAAGAAACTGAAACTTAAGGCTGGGTGCGGTGGCTCACACCTGTAATCCCAACACTTTGGGAGGCTGAGGTGGGCGGATCACCTGAGGTCAAGAGTTCGAGACCAACCTGGCCAACATGGTGAAACCCCGTCTCTACAAAAGATACAAAAAATTAGCCAGGCATAGTGGCGCATGCCTGTAATCCTAGCTACTCAGGAGGCTGAGGCAGGAGAATTGCTTGAACTCGGGAGGCGAAGGTTGCAGTGAGCCAAGATGGCGCCACCGCACTCCAGCCTGGGCAACAAAGCAAGACTCCATTCTCAAAAAAAAAAGAAAAAACGAAAGTGAAACTTGAACCTGATGAGTGTCTCCATAAATAATGCTAAACAATAGAAAAACCAGAAGCAAAATGGGAAAAAAAATCACTTCCCTTTCCCCATTTAGGTATCACGCTTCCTACTTCTACACTTTGGCTTATACAGTCTCCTCCACTGGCCATCCCCTCCCTTGCTACTCTGCAAACTCAAATCTTACTCAGCCTTCAAGGATAAATTCAAATGCTATGATCTCCATAAAACTATTCCCACTTTCTCTTCTCAGGAGCAACCTCACCTTGTTCTGTAACCAAAGCATAACTGTATTTCTCTCCTAAATACATATATATATATATTTTTTTTTTTTTTTTTTTTTTTGAGATGGAGTCCCACTCTGTTGCCCAGGCTAGAGTTCAGTGGCGGGATCTCAGCTCACTGCAACCTCCACCTCCAAGATTCAAGCGATTCTCCTGCCTCAGCCTCCCAAGTAGCTTAGACTACAGGCACGTGCCACCAAACCCGGCTAATTTTTATATTTTTTGTAAAGACAGGATTTCGCCATGTTGGCCAGGCTGGTCTCAAACTCCTGACCTCAAGTGATCCACCCACTTCGGCCTCCCCATCTCTCCTAAATATCTGAATCCATATCTCCTCCAGTAGACTCTTAGGCTCTTGAGGACAAAGATTAACAATTATATTTTACTCATCTCAGTATCCCATATAATACCAAAACAGAAAAAAGAAAAAAAAAAAGAAAAGAAAGGCACGATCTTCCACAATTGCCCTGAAAGCAGACATGAAATGAAAGCAGACTAATGCTAGTCTTCCTGAGAACAGTTCATAATTATACCTTCCATGTATGGTCGTGTATTTCTTGATGCTGAAGCCAGATCCTACCCCAAAAATGATCTCCGTAGGTCCCTAGAAACAGCTAGGACAGGAGCTGGACTTGAGGGTGGGAGGGAAGGGGTCTGTGGGAAAACAACCAGAACTTACAATGAGGATGGGGGAGTCTAAGGATTCAGAAGGAAGCTGGAATAGGAGACTTAAACAGCAGTCCCTCACATCAACAAATATCCTGAGTGGGGAAGCTGGGAGGATCTACAAAAAGGAACTATTTCTACCATTTCTTTTGAAATGTAAGGGTTCTCATCTTTTACCGCCAAACTTTTGGAGTTCAACTGAACTTTGCATAATCCATCTGACATATTTAGTTGAGCCTACTATGGCCAAGCAAACGTGAGAGATACCCAAGTGAGTGTGATAGAGACTAATTCATTGATCGATATTTCTATGGATAGCTAATCTTGCTTAAGGAGTTCAGAGAATCACAGGAAGGTCAGTTTCAGAGGAAGGTGACATGAGCAAGTTTATGAAAAATGGATCCAATTCAGCTGTGCAGACAGGAAGTCACGGGGCACACACTAGCCCATATCGTGCATTTGTACAAACTGGAAAGCGGCACCCGTCCTTCTAGACCATTTCTTTCCATCTGTGAAATGTCATAACGTACCAATTTTGTCAGAAAGAAAACACTTTTCTGCCATGAGCTGTGTAAAACTGTCATAACAACTCTTCCAGTCTATGACATCTTTAATGTGACCAGCAACCCTTAGAGCTATGGAGTACGCAATTGTGCCACTGTGGCCCCGCAGGAGGTAAATCTATACTAGGGGAACTGTGGAAACAAAAGGGAGAAAGCAGAGGAACGATACTGCCTGAACCGATTATTATCATTTCCTACTAAGAAAGGAAAAAAAAAAAAAACCAGCCAGGTGTGGTGGCTCACGCCTGTAATCCCAGCTCTCTAGGAGACCAAGGCAGGTGGATCACTTGAGGTCAGGAGTTTGAGACCAGCCTGGCCAACACGGTGAAACTCCGTCTCTACTAAAAATACAAAAAAAAATTAGCCGAGCATAGTGGCGCGCACCTGTATTCCCAGCTACTTGGGAGGCTGAAGAAGGAGAACTCCTCCCACCCTGGAGGTGGAGGTTGCAGTGAACTGCGATGGTGCCACTGCACTCCAGCCTGGGTGACAGAGATTCTGTCACAAAAAAAAAAAAAAAAAAAACCCACTAAACTATTCTTGTACAGCAGTGGTTCTCAACTGGGGACAATGGAGACACAGGAGATATTGGGGGCAATGCCTACAGACATATTTGTTGTCACAACGTGGGAAAGGGGTTGTTGGTGGCATCTAGTGAGTAGAGACTAGGGATGCTGTCCTGTCCCACAATGCACAGGACAGCCCCCATAACAAAGAATGACCCAGCCTGACATGTCAATAGTGCCAAGGTTGAGGAACCCTGGGGTGGAGGGAAGACCAGGATTAAAATGACCAGGATTAAAATGGTAATTTTAAAATGGTCTTGCTATGGTCACTCTGACAAGAAACCTCATGTGAGTGTTTCTGCACAGAAAACAGAGGTATTTCCCGATGCCCCGGCCTCTGCATGGGGAAAACAGATACCAGTCACAGCCACAGAATCCAACTCACACTATCTACGTTTACAACTAGGGTGACCACCCTATCCTGGTTTGCCAAGAGTCTCCTGGTTTTTGGCACCAGGAGGCTTGTGACCCAGGAAACTTCTCAGTCTCAGTGGGAAGAGCTGATCACCCTGTCCACAACTCTCAGGCCGATCCTCCTGCAGTCACCTGTCATGAGCTTTCCACAAACACAAAGCCCCACCTGCTCTGTTTCTCGGTGTCCAGCATCCTCTGCAGCTCTCGAACCCGACACTCAAACTGGGATTTCTCATCACCCAGGACGCTCCTCCAGGCCTCCCACTGCCGCTCTTTTTCTAGCAGCTCATCGTTTAGGGCCTCCAAATCCATGACCTGTTCCTCCAGCATGGTGCACGTGGTCTTCAGAGCCTCCATCGTCTGCAAATCAGTACCACTGATTTGTGCCTTGTCTTTAAACAAGGATTTCCTGGAGATTACTTTGGTCGGGTCAGTTTCAGAAAAGCACAAGTTTCTAACTACAGTTCGAAATGCAGTTTGTCTTTTTCTTCTGCAGCCCAAGGGGACCAGGCAAGAATGGATGAAGGGCCAGTTCTGCAGCCACCTTAGAGGCAGAACCCAAAGCAAAGCCAGGGGAAGTGACCAAGCTTAAAATCAAGCCATTTACATTGATCCCCCAAAGCATTTGATTTTGTTTTTATCTACCTTTATTTTTTCGAGACAGGGTCCAGCTCTGTCACCCAGGCTGGAGTACAGTGGCATGATCACAGTTCACTGCAGCCTCGAGCTCCTGGGTTCAAGCATTCCTCCCACCTCAGCTTCCTGAAAAGCTGGAACTACTGGCATGCACCATCAAGCCCAGCTTATTTTCATCTTTTTTATTATTTTTTTTTAGAGATGGGGTCTCACTATATTGCCCAGACCAATCCTGAACTCCTGGGCTCAAGTGATCCTTCCGCCTCGGCCTCCCAAAGTACTGGGATGACAGGGAAGAGCCACCACATTGGCCCTATTTTTTAAAATCAAAATTAATAAGAACTACACACTTTTAAAAGCCATTTTTAAAACCCTAAAGACTTGGAAACAAGACATGATTTTAAAAAGAGCCCAATTACTGTATGAGGTTCAGTGTTGGAACCCTTGGGAGAATGCACCAAGCACTCCTAAAATCCTTCTAAAAGTCCTCTAGGGATCTCACAACCTTGTTAACCCTCCTTACTTGCTTCTGGCTGGTAAGTTGCATCTCTCGTTCCGTGATCTCCCGGCGGAGATGGTCCACTTCACTTCGCAGTTGTACAATCTCATCGTTGGCGCCAGAAGCCTCATCGAGTTGTTTGGACAAGTAGAAGTTTTGGTTGTTGAGTTCAGCATTGTCCTCGGTCAGCTGGTTTAGCTGCTCCTCCAGGTCTGTGATTACCTAAAAGAGGAAAGGAATCCAGTTACACGCCAAGCACATTCATTTCAAATAAGAAATTGCTTCTAGGACTATGGAGTTCTGAACCCACGTGACACTGGCAATCAACGTGCCGCTCATGAGTTTGCCCACCTGACCTTGAGAGCCATGTCCAAGCTCCTATGCACACCCACTTAACTCTAAACACCAGCAGTGGAAGAAAAAGACTCAGTTTCTCTCTAATTCAGGACACATCTAAAAAATATGGCAAAAGCAATCAAAAGTAATCACTGCATGAAACGGACGACTTCTAATGAGATCAAGTTGGAGAAAATAATATAATGTGGAAAGAAAATGCAAATTAAGAATAGACTGGTATCACCATCCACTAATTAAGCTAAAAATGCCCATGACACTCTCTCTAGGACCTTATTATTGGAGATGGCCACAGTCCTAGAAAGCAAAATGAAGTTCTTATCAAGGAAGACCGACAGGGAAAGACACCAGGAGTTATTTCAATAATATCACAAGCAATAAATTTAATTTCATACAACAAAGGAAAAAAACTTAAGGGAAACTCAGAAAAACTCTGAAAATACAATACACTGTACTATAGCATGACTTTAATGGATTTTACTATACAGTTGCCTATCAGACAATGGGAAGCCATGTATATGAAATTGTTATTTTATTGAGAGAGATTTAATCGGGGTTTGCTAAATTACTCTCCTGCTCAGTAGCAGAATGACTTCAATTTCAGAACATTTAGCTTTCCTATTCTCTTTGCTGAGATTTAGTATTACGGCTTGCAGAGAGCTTTCATGTATAATACTTTGGAAGTTTAAGGGCAATTTTCTAATAATAGTTGGACTGAGGCACACAGGCAGTAAATTAAATTTTATGTGACAAAAAGAAGGAAATTAAAAGGAAATGCCGTTAAGCCTACAGTTATTAATTGTTTCCAATTTTCAAACCTAGAGTCGATTTCGTTTATGAAATGTTGCCATTGCTTTCATGACTAATTCCCTATTTTAACCCTCTTTGATTATCAATTTAAAAAAAAAAATCTTCCCAGGCACATGAAATTAAAGAACATCAATTAAGTACACTTGTCCACAAATGTGCTCAGAGGAGATACAACTTTTCATTTTGTTAACTGAGCTGATAACCTTTTAGTGTATGGTCTAATGGTCTAGTAATTTGTTTTTTAATGTCAAAAGCCACATTAATTCCTAATATACTATTTTGAGGTACACTGTCAGCTACAGGAGAGGGAATAAAAGTTATCTGGTCAGGTTCTTAGCTCAGATACCTTCTTTATCAAGGAAGACAAATAAGGAAAATCTGTACGTTTGCCATTCCTAGCAGACACTTATGACTTACAGGGTCCCTGCCTTTCTCTTTCTGTGGCATGTTAAATCTCCTAAAACCAGAAACAATGAATAAACAATGCCCACTAGTTCAACTGGTCTCCTTCCTGCACATAGTAAACCCATTCCTTAAGATGTTTTTCATAATGTCTCCCTTTAACTACTAATGCTTCCCCCTACCTCTTTCCCAAAGAAAAATAAGACAGGCAAGATGGCTTGGAAGATATAAAATGGATTCTGGAACCCCAAATAAGCCATTTGACCTTTGCTGGGTTAGTTTCTCCATCTGTGACATGGGAGTGAACACTATATTTACTCATCTGCTTTTACTTTTTTAATTTTTTGAATTTTCTTGCATGTTATTTGACCTTAATGTATCATGTGAACATGAGGTCAGGAGATCAAGACTATCCTGGCTAACACGGTGAAACCCCGTCTCTACTAAAAATACAAAAAATTAACTGGGCATGGTGGCGGGCGCCTGTAGTCCCAGCTACTCGGGAGGCTGAGGCAGGAGAATGGCGTGAACCCAGGAGGCGGAGCTTGCAGTGAGCCACAATTGTGCCACTGGACTCCAGCCTGGGTGACAGAGCGAGACTCCATCTCAAAAAAAAAAAAAAGCCTCTTGGGGAATAAACAGACTAGACTATAGAAAGTCTACTCACATGAAAATACATCATTGCCAAAATAATTTACTTGCCATGCAAGGATGTATTTAAGACTTTGGGTACCTGCTTTCTTTGATTAACGAAAAAAATGCAATTTATCATTTGTGATGGTAGCCCATTTCTGCCACCTCTTCTTTTTCTCCCAAAGTTATATTATAAAATGCTAAAGAAGAAACACTTGAAAAAGGGCAATTTGGTATCACTCAACTGAGACGGGCCCATTGGAATAAGAAGGGTCTTTTTATTTCCCTGTCGCTATCCAGTTTTCGAGGGTTCTCATGCCTCTGATTATATTTCTGGTTTGTGACTGCTGGTTCTATGTTTGGTCATCATCTCTATTTTGCCCATTTGACAAGAGAAGTGTTACATGTTTTTGTAAAGTACCCATGCCGAGATTTAGGGCATTTTAACTGATTTGGACTTTTTATACACATATTCTATCTACCCAAGCCATAACACATTTAGCTTGTGACCTTGTTTCAAGTTGCTGGAGTCATGATATTAAATGTTGGACACACCCACACACACACACACATGTTACTGAGTTTACAGATATTAAACTGACTTATGACATAGGCAGTAAATTAATGGTCTCTGTGGGTTTTTTTTTTTAAAAAAGCATAATAACACGGAATGTTCACTGCTGTCCTTTGAAGTAGGTATTATTTTACTTCTATTTTATAGATGGGGAAATTGGGGCAACAGAGATGCTAGGTAACTTGCCCAAGGTCACTGCTAGTAAATAACAAAGCCAGAATTTGAACCCAACATTAAAACTCAAGAATCTACATTCTTGCCCCCTGAACTATACTGCCTGTCTAAAATAGGGATAGAAGTGTTTATTCACTTTTTTATTCAGATCTTTGAAAACTGAAATGATGGAGGTAAGATATATCGACCATTCAGGACAACCCTTCTTGATTTTGATCCAAGGAATGTGCAAGGAAAATTGTTAGGTCTACTTTCTGGTCCTGGGTATATTCTCTACCCACCAAGCACAAACGATTTGTTTACTATGAGTCTGTTAACCTTTTAACCCCAAAGATAGAGGGTAAAAAAGAGAAACTAAAAGGCTGATTCCATCTTAGCAGTAAAAAAAGATGAGCAAGATATCTTCACAACGCAGGGGCCAGCAGAGCTTTCTTATATGCTGTTTTTACAGATGAAAGGTCTTGGCACAGTTCTAAGAGAGAAGAGAAGATATAAAAAAAATGATCTAAGCTGGATGTGGTGGCTCACACCTGTAATCCCAGCACTTTGGGAGGCTGAGCCGGGTGGATCACCTGAGGTTGACAGTTCAAGACCAGCCTGACCAACATGGAGAAATCCCATCTCTACTAAAAATACAAAATTAGCTGGGCATGGTGGCACATGCCTGTAATCCCATCTACCCAGGAGGCTGAGGCAGGAGAATCGCTTGAACCCAGGAGGTGGAGGTTATGGTGAGCCAAGATTGCGCCATTGCACCCCGGCCTGGGCAACAAGAGCAAAACTCCATCTCCCAAAAAAAAAAAAAAAAAAGACCTACTCTCAGTGTCAAAAAGAAAAAAAGAGAACTCTGTTTGGGCTTATCTGTTGTTTTTCAACGCTACCATGGTTCTGAGAAGAAGATGTGAACCTCTCACACCTAACTGGAAGACCAGTTAAGGGGTGAAGAAACCAGTCAGACAATGAGCATCAGGCTAAACAGACACAGGACTGAAATCCTATTTTAATGCCTGGTTCTCTTCTGAAGGCAGCTATTTGCATATTATTTATTTTTAATCTTATAGCTGACAGATTGATTCATAATTAAAACTGTGTCATATGTTTGCCCACCAACTCCCCTCTAAAACAGACTTAGGTAGGGTTTTAGGTGCCAGATTGAATCAAATCCTTTTTAAATGTCTTCAAAATATAGAAATGGTCTGAGCTTGAAAATCTTACTGTGCATGAGCTTTTTGAAAGCTGAAGAGAGCTCCTATCAATTGAGTTATTATGGGAGTTGTGGGAACTCCCATAATAACTCATTTTTAAATGACAAAGATGACATTTCCTAGCGGAGACAATCTTGGGCAATGCCAAAAAAGAAAGGAACCTCCAACACACTCCTCTGAAGTGTCTTTAAAGCGGTCTTGAACTTGCAAAAGTATAATTGAGACCTACTATTGTGGCCAAATGTTGTTCTAAAGTAGTGGTTTCCAAACTTTTTAAAGTAGCAGCAGAGCCATTTTCCAAACAAAATATTATATTATAAGCCCAGGAGAATAAAATAATAATAGTAACCAATGTTGTTTAGTACTTTCTATGGATCAGGCCCTGTGCAAGCAGTTTGCAAGTATCTCATTTAATTCTCGCAGCAACCTTATGAGGGAGGTACTACTACCAAATCCCATGACTCAGTGTTCCATAAGTTGTACTGTTTCTGAAATGTGGATACGTGGTATACTGGAACCAGCAGCTCTCTCTCTTCCCTCACCCAGCCCCCAAAGAGCAGTTATTAAATAAATTATGCATCCTACAATCAATGAGTGTATTGATTGGAACTGAAGGTATACAATCTTATCTCCATTTTACAGACAAAGAAACAGAGGCTTAGTAGGATAATACACATAAGTTACTAAGAGGCCAATTTATAATCTGAACTCTATCTGATTCCAGAGCCCATGGCTTAGACTACTAAGTTACACAGCTCCTCTGGCTGAAATGTGGGTGAAGGGCATCTCTCTCAGGTTCACACACGCACACTTGGGAAGGCCCCCATAGGCTTCGCCACAGAACACAGAGGTAAATGAAGCAAAGATTAGAAGTCACCGTTCAGAAAATGCAAATTTGGAGAGCATTAGAGTTACATGAGAAAGTAATCAAATGCATTCTACATACTAGTGTATTCCACTAAAACTAAACTTTCAATTTTTAAAATGGGGGACAAGATGAATTACAAAAGGGTACAAGGAAACTTTTGAGGGTCATGAATACAATATTTTGTTTTTATCGCTCAAGAATAAAATTTGGATAATCTTATTATCCAAAATAATAATAAAATTCATCATTTTGATTGTTTTGCTGTTTCACAGTTATATACACATTTTAAAATGCATCAGATTATAGTACACCAATTATACCTCAATAAAACTGTAAAAAAAAATGTTTTTTAGAAAGTTCTTATGCCAAAAGACTAAAAAAGGAAAAATGAACTCCAGATGAATGGAACAGGATTACTAATGCACATATTTTTTAAAATCCAAGCTTATATAAGGAAAAAATAGTAATATAAAAAATTCCAGTCATAAAATGATCTACATTTTATTCAGTGATCACTCACGCGCATGTATGTAATATAAGCAAATAACTCTTGTGTAAAATAAGAAATGAAGACAACAAGAAACTAAAATCCTAGGACAGAAAACTACCAGAATGTCACCCCACAACTCCTCAAGGAAGGGAGGAGGGATGGAGGAAATCCACAGACATTTTAAGGCAGGCCCATCCCAATCCACCATCACATCAGAAAATACAGACCAAAAAACTGGTCTGTCAGTTCCCTACTAAAGTCAAACAGAGGCAAATCTCATGACCTAGTAATTCTTGGGGATATGTTCACCAGAAGTAAGTGCTCACAGCCACCAAAGGCCTTGTGTAACGGGGTTTCCTAACAGCTTAATCCATTACGGAAACAATCCAAACTTCTACCAACAAGGAGAATGGATAAACAAACTTAGTTCTATTCATACACCAGAAACACCACACAGTGATAAAAAAAAAAAAAAAAGAACAAATTATTGATAGGTACAGCAACATGGAGGAACCTCACAAACCATTTAAGCGAAAAAACAGCTAAGCCCCAGAGAGCACATCCTCTGTGATTCCATTTACATGACGTTCAAGAACAGGCAAGACTAAACTATGGTATCAGAGGTCAGCATAGTGGTTACCCTTTGGGTGAAGGATGATGATGGGAAGGACATGAGGGAGCCTTCGGGGACTGAGAAAGTTCTGTATCTTGATCTACATTGGGGTTACCCAGTTGTCTATCTGTGCAAAAATTTTATTGAGCTGTATACTTAAAATTACTACATTTTTATGTGCTTTACTAGATACATTTTATATCTAAATTAAGAAAAAAATACCATTAGGACTTAATATTTCATTTACAGTAGCTAAAGAGGAAAGAAAGAGCTCATAACAAGAAAATAAAATATGTATGTGTGTGGAGGCTGGGAGGTGTTTCTGGAAATTCACAAATGCAATTAATACAAACAAGGACAAGATCACTGAGGACTAAGAAGGTAATAAAGTGACAAAAAGGCCAAAGAAAAGAGAGGGCACATGAATAAGGAGAACATCCCCATCTTCTGAAAGGGGCCTATTTCAGTCCTTCACTCTGATCAAAAATAGACTGAATTCCCACTGACCCTACTCTATTATATAACCTATGGAAGATGCTTATCCACTCATAGAATTTACTTCTCTCAATATAAATAACATCTCCCAAAGAGTCCTAGATTTTGAATTTGCATGTTAGAAAGCCAAATTTTGCCTGGTAGAAAGTTACAATTTCTAGGTCTCCAGGAGAAGAGCTCATTGGTCTTTCCTCTGCAGGGGCAGCAATCTGGAGAAGTCTCACAGATACAACTGCCCTGGTGACAGGAGAGTCTCTGACCTGGGCTAGCCATGGCACCTTCTACATTGGGGCAGGAGGGGGAGCTGCCTGGGGATTTTTGTTGCAGCTGCTGAAACCTATTAGTTGTTCCACTAATAGTGAGAATTATTTTGACCCTTCCAACTATCCTCTTCCCCCAAACATGAAGAATGGTTTCAGTTTTTGAAAACTGGAAGAACCCCCAAAAACAGGTTATCTAGGGCTCAAAAACTCCAAATAAGGTTGATTGCATTATCTTCTTCAAGCTGCAAGTTCGTATCAAAACTCAGTCACCAATATTTTAAAGAGATTTCCCCTTTTCCTTCTCTGTTTTAGTTTCATGTTAATCGTCTTTGGTTAATTAATACTCACAGTACAGCTGTTACGAAGAGCATCAAATTTGCGCTGGATTTCATCTCTATGTGCCTAAAAGGTAAGAAGTTGATTATAAATTTTTCATAGGGTAGAATACAATTCTACATGCTACGGGTCAAATACAGAGAATAGCAATTTTCCTGGAAAGCCGAGAATGTGGCACCAGCATCTGTTTTTCAAAGAACTAATTAATCAAATCATCCCCAACACCAGAAATAAGTTACAGGAATACACAATGCTGTGTTAATAACAATTAACTCTTTAGACCACACATGCACACCCTGTACAAATATTTTTAACATTTATATTAATACCTAGAGACTATTAGGAGAAAAGGGAAAAAAAGCAATAAAGGATGAAGTTTTACTCTCCTTCATTTGTCCTATTCCCATTCTGAAAAGATGAGTATTTTCCCTCTTCCCTCCAACTGACTCCTCCCCAGCCTACCCCCTGACACACACATACACACAGAAACACACACACAGGACAATAGCCAAGACAAAGGGACTTTATGTGTGTGTTGTTTTTTCATTAAAAGCTGCAGACATTCAGAAAACTCTACATCAGCCTTGAAATAAATATATATAGGCTTTCTCCAGGACAAAGCTGCCTTAAACCAGCTGCATTTTTTCCGTTGACAAGGACTTTTTTAGTGCATACTATATGCTTGACACCGTGGAAGGATATAGACATCCATGACCCATGCCTTCATTCTGGTGAGGGAAGATCGGAAATGATTAAGTGTGTGATTACAGACTGGGACAAATGTTATAAAGAAAACAAATAGGGACCAGTTTAAAAAAAAAAAAAGAATAAGAAAGGTAGGTAGAAACTTACTTAGATGGGATGGTCAAGGAGGGCTTCTCTGAGGAGGTGGCATGTAAGCTGAAACCTATAGGATGATGAGGAGCCAGCCATGCAATGGACAGGAGACGGCAGAGGGAGCAGCATTTGCAAAGACCCTGAGGCAGGAAAGGGTCTGGTGCATTTGATGAACAACAACAACCAAAAAAACTGAGTGGCTACAGCAGAGTTTTTCAAACTGCAAGCTGTGACCCAATAGCAAGCATGACCAGTGGGGTTTTTTGGTTTGTTGTATCCAATGAAGTAGAATAAAAAAGATAGAATTGAAAACATCAGAATGTGCCTTGAGTAATAAACATGAGGTCTGTTACAGGAAACTTCTGCTTTAGGTACCATAACTCATCAAATTTAAGGTACTTTCCATGTAAAACCTATGACTATTTTATGTAACATTAAGAAAGAAAAAGTGCTGTTGAACTATGACATGTTTATGTCTGTATATGACTGTAATATGCACCTTGATTTCAGATACCTTAGAATCAGTGAAATACAGTATATATACTCCCTTCTATTGGATTGCAAGTAAAATGTATTCTGTGGGTTGTGGTCAACTTTTGAAAAAGCACAGCAAGGAAGAAAAAAAAGTAGCCCAAGATGATGATAGGGACTAAGGCAGAGACCAAGAATCTTGAAGGTCCAATAAAGAATTTAGGTTTCATTCAAAATTCAATTAATTGAAAACCAATGGAAAATTTTAAGAAAGAAAGTGACGGATTTTACTGTTGTTTTAAGATCACTGTAGACGTTATAGGGAGAAGAGGATCAAAATAGAACAAAGGTAGAACGTAGCGGGGAAACCACTGAAGGTATTGTTACTGTCATTCAAGCAAGAGATGATGGTGGCTTGGAGAAGGATGGTAGCAAAAACAAATAAACAAACAAACCAAACAGAGAAAGTGGATGAAACTGAGATCTCCTTTGAAAACATAAGGAAAAGGACTTACCGATAGATGTGTGGCCAAGAGGAAAGAGGAGTCAAAGATGCCCTAACAGACTTTTCACTTGATAGACAAAGTGGATATGGTCCCATTTGCTTATGTATGAAAACCCAAATAAGAACCCAGAACCCAGTTTAGGGCAGATGTTAAGAGTGATCCTTCTATTTAATTATAAAAAAAAAAAAAAAGTCTCCATAAGAAGGTCTATAAGAGGCCAGGCGCAGTGGCTCATGCCTGTAATCCCAGCACTTTGGGAAGCCAAGGCAGGCGGATCACAAGGTGAGGAGATTAAGGCCATCCTGGCTAACAGGATGTTCTCTACTAAAAAATGCAAAAAATTAGCCAGGTGTGGTGGCAGGTGCCTGTAGTCCCAACTACTCAAGAGGCTGAGGCAGGAGAACGGTGTGAACCCAGGAGGCAGAGCTTGCAGTGAGCTGAGATCACACCACTGCACTCCAGCCTGGGCAACAGGGTGAGACTCTGTCTCAAAAAAAAAAAAAAAAAAAAAAAAAAAGTCAATAAGATAACTGAGTCAAAAATTTTAGAGCTGTGATGTTTTTTCTAATATGTCTATTTTTCCATAAACACTATTGTAAGTTTATAACGGCAGATTAGATACTTTAGAAGAAAAGATTAGTGAACTTGAAGACAAGCAGAAACAAATAAGTAGAAGACAAGAAGTAGAAACCAAAATGAAACACAATGAGAAAAGAAAAAGGCATTTTCAAAAAATGCAGAGCATCAGGGAGTTGTGGACAACTTCAAGTAGCCTAACATACATGAATTAGAGTCCCAGAAGGAGTACAGGAGACAGAAAAAATATTTCAAGAAATAATGGCCACAAATTTTCCAAAGTTGATGAAAGCCATAAACCCACAGATACAAAATATTCAAAAAGTCCCAAGCATAAGAAATGTGAAGAAAATTAACCTAAAGCACACAATAATGAAACTGTTTAAATCCAATAATAAAAAGAAAATCTTAAAAAAAAAAAAAAACAGCCGGAGAAAAATACATGTTACATTAAGAGAAACAAAAATGAGAAAGACAGATTTCTCACCAAGATGGGGAGAAGGAGTGGGCATGAAAAGCTAGAACACAGTAAAGCAATATCTTCAAAGTGCTGAAATAAAAAATAAAAGAAACAAGCAAAAAACAAAAAACAAACAAAAACTGTCCACACAGAATTCTATACCCAGCAAAAATACCTTTTAAAAAATGAAGGTAATATAAAAACTTTTTCAAACATACAAAAGTTGAAGGAATTTGACACCAGCAGACCTGTGCTATAAGAAATGTTAAAGAAAGTCCTTCCGACAAATGGAAAATGGCAACCAGACATTTGGATCTACACAAATGAATGAAGAGCCCTGGAGAGATGGCAAAACAAAACAAACCAAAACTAGATTAGTTGCTGAAAATAGCCAGAAGAGAATTATAATGTTCCCAATACAAAGAAAAGATAAATCTTTGAGGTGATGGATATCCCAATTACCCTGATTTGATCATTACACATTGTAGGCATGTATCAAAATGTCACATGTATCTCAAATATATGTACGACTGTGATATATCAATTAAAAAATATATAAAATACCAAAAAATAGATAGTTGCATAGACAGAATCACAGACAAATTTGTAAATAAAAAGTTATTTTTAGAATTGACTTCCTAAATAACTAGCCTATATTCTATGGACTAATTTAACAGATCTTAATTTTTTTTCTAAAAATCTATCTGCTTTTTGCCCAGCAATAATGAGAGATTTATTCCTTTGTTAAGATAAGAATACTGCTTATCCAAAGTAAGACTGTGGCTATCTGCACTATGTCAAAATCTCATCTGTGACCAAGCAGCAGCCTAGACCCAAGGACCACACAACCCCCTTTACTGTCTTCCATGATCACCAAAAACCAAAGGCAAGGATTCTTCCTAGAGAAAGAATAAGGCCCTTATGTTAACAGACTCTTGGTCAGGAATCAGCAAATTTTTTCCTTAAAATGCCAGATAAGAAAATTTCCTTAAAATTTCCAGAGCATCCAGTCTTGGTTAGAACTACTTAACTCTACCCTTCTAGAGCAAAAGCAGCCACAAACGATAGGTAAACAAACGGACGTGTTTGTTTCTAATGTGTTCTAATAAAACTTTATTTACAGAAAACAGGTGACAGACTAAAATTTGGCCTGTAATTTGCCAGTCTCTGCTCTAAGTGACCGTTTGGTGTGAAATCTCTCAAAAACAGAAACAGGAAGCTGAGAGTGGAGTTAGCTCCTTCAAAGCATAAGTGGTGACCATAAAAAAGCTCACTGGCTTATCCACAGGGACAGAAGCCCTATTCCACTTTCTTATTAATAGCAAAGTTTCAAATAACACAGCACCATTAAAAACTCATTTAACTCTCCCACTGGAGTCTGAAATTTCAGTCATTAATACTGATCCATTTCCATTAAAATTAACCATTATGGGGCCTTTGGATCATGTCAAGCAATCCTCTCTGAAGGTTAATATAATGAACCACAGTCATTATGGCTTTTGATTTATTACTGTTTATGAAATATAAACACAAAATGTAGAACTGATCCTGCTGTGGTTGCTAGACATACTGTAAGCACTTAACTACTGAACTAGTCACAGTAAGAAAATGGTAAGTCATATGTTTTATGTTTTTTTGAAATAAGTTATAAAACAAATACACAAAAAGGCAAAAGCTCATGGAATAGAATATATACATAAAGACAGCAAAACACAAAAGACAAGCTTTGGATGCTCTCAATGAAATGTGTGAGTGTTAATTAGATATTAGGTGCTACAGAGAATAAATATCTACACTCTTAAAAATTACTGAGGACCCCAAAGAGCTCGTTTATGTAGTATCCACCTACACTTGCAGCATTAGAAATTAAGACTGAGATGGCCAGGGGCAGTGGCTCACGCCTGTAATTCCAGCACTTTGGGAGGCTGAAGCAGGTGGATCACGAGATCAGGAGTTTGAGACCAGCCTGACCAACATGGTGAAAACCCTTCTCTACTAAAAATTTAAAAATTAGCTGGGAGTGGTGGCGCGTGCCTGTAATCCCAGCTACTCAGGAGGCTGAGGCAGGAAAATCGCTTGAACCCAGGAGGTGGAGGTTGCAGTGAGCCGAGATCACGCCATTGCACTCCAGCCTGGGTGACAGAGGGAGACTCCATCTCAAAAAAAAAAAAAAAAAAATTAGGCCGGGCGCGGTGGCTCAAGCCTGTAATCCCAGCACTTTGGGAGGCAGATGCAGGTGGATCATGAGGTCAAGAGATCGAGACCATCCTGGCCAACACGGTGAAACCTCGACTCTACTAAAAATACAAAAATTAACTGGGCTTGGTGGGCGAGCACCTGTAGTCCCAGCTACTCGGGAGGCTGAGGCAGGAGAATCGCCTGAACCCAGGAGGCGGAAGTTGCAGTGAGCCGAGATCACACCACTGCACTCCAGCCTGGCAAGAGAGTGAGACTCTGTCTCAAAAAAAAAAAAAAATTAAGACATATTTTTCAAATATTTATTTTTTATTTCTTTTAAAATAACACTAACATTGCTTTTGCACCATCAGTGCAAATATTAACACAGCGAAAAGTGTCAAATGACATCTTAGTATTGTTATGAAAACAGTCTGACAGCCAGGCATAATGGCTCATATCTGTAATCCCAGCACTTTGAGAGACCAAGGCAGGCGAATTACTTGAGCCCAGGAGTTCAAGACCAGCCTGGGAAACATGGTGAAACCTCTTCTTTACAAAAAAATACAAGTTAACCAGGTGTGTGGAGTGCACCTGTAGTCCCAGCTACTTGGGAGGCTGAGGTGGGAGTATCACTCTTGAGCCTGGGAGTCAAGGCTGCAGTGTGCTGATATTGCACCACTGCACTCCAGCCTGGGTGACAGAGTGACACCCTGTCTCAAAAAAAAGGAAAAAAACCATCTGATCTTGGGAAACCCAGGAGTCCACAGATCCACTTTGGGAACCACTAACCTAGGAGTTGGGTGGCAAAAATGTGGACGGACAGGCTGCAGCCAGTTTGCCCCTAAGACCAGAGAGATACTTTCTTTTGGAAGTATTTATGCCTTAATTTTCAGGAAAGTTACAAGAAGAAGAAAGAAAAGTAAACTACAATGTAGCCTTGAGGGAGCAAAATATCTGCAGAACTAAAGAAAGGAAACAAGCGTGTAGATGTCTGACCACCTTCTGGGATCCATGGTCAGGATTCTAGAACGCTTAGGCTTCTGTGCACCCACCCCCTTTCTGGGTGAAGGCAGGCACCAGGCAAGAATGTCACCTTACGTGCCCCTATTTCACATCTTGGCTATCATGCTGATGGCTTACTAATTAATTAAACAGAGGGCTTGATATTTATGTATGAGAATGAGAACGTGCACTGACTCATGATTTTAACAAATCAAAGAGGATGACTTTGGGATCCCATCATCACGCTATGCAGGGAGAAGGATTCCTTTCATTAGTGCCTCTAGCTTTCAACTCTTGATTATTCAACATTAGTCACTTGACAGAATCAGTAAAAGAACAGAGGAGCGAAAACACAAAATGTGTTCGTGAGGCCTGGCCGGTGTACACGGAGCATACAGCACGCCTCTTGCCTGGTGGTCCTCTTCAGAGTGATGCTTATACCACATCACGCATCATGTGCTATAAGGTGTACATACTCAAATTCTCCGCCTTGAGATGGAGTCTTAAATATCAAGTTCAGGCGGAAATGTCTCTTTTCCAGCAATAAGTACGGAAGTATCTTAAAAGCATGTTTCTGTTTAAATTTGATAGGATGCAGGAAGTGAAAGTGGAGAAAAGGCAAGCATTAGAAAGGGCAACAAAGGCCTCCCACCTGCACCGCCAAGACCCTTCAATGGAGAGCTTTAATTTAACTGTGCTGCATCTAATTTGGCCCAGGGATGGAGGCCAAACAAGGTAACTGCTCCCTTTCACAGGCTAGGAGATGGCTGCCTCTTACAATTAAACAATAATAGCACATTTGACTATTCCCTTTTATTGATAAAACAGCCTGCTGTGAAACTCACAAATCTCCTAGGCGATCATTTTAGATCCAGCTGACTTAATTTGACTGATGCTTGTGCAGGGTCTCAACTTGGGTCTCAAACAATGAGAAAGTTGGAAAGTATGGCATTTTGGGACCATTTTCTCTTTTTCTTGGAAAAGATATATTTTTGAGAACAAATTCAACTAACCCATTCAGGCAACAAACACATGCTGTCCATAACCAGGTTTATGGAACATAATCAAGAGAAGGGGGAAGGAAAAGCCCACAGCCTTGAAACTGAACGGAAGCAAATGGAAATGGAGTTTGGATTCCGTATGACGGGTTTGCAAACAGCTGTTGGAGGAAGGCACTTCTGCCATCATTTGAAGAAGCCCTGTTTTTTCCACAGCATCTTCATCTGCAAGAGCAACAGAGCCCTAGTTTCTAAACCAAGGGAGGTTTGTTTCTTTATTTTTTAAGAAGATGCTTTGAGGCAGTGATCTCATCTAACTAAATTAAGTCGTGACTTGCTGCTGTGCTCAGCTTCCAGCAGCCATCAGACACAGCACATTCCAACCAGCAGCAAGAAAGGATTTGAAGGACTAATTTCCCCATAGATAAAGAGCAATGACACGTACTCTGTTTTATGCCCTCTTCCTTCCAAACAGGGCCAGGATAAGATACACAGTCACCCCTCCTTCCCAATTCCAACAGAGCAGCAAGATAAATGTGTCCTTCTCAGCTGCTCCGAAATAAACGGATTTGAGGAATTACAGACCAATCCCCTGGGGAGAAAAGGCTAAAGACACAGCACTGGGCCCATAGCAAGGGCTTATTAAATATGGATTGAGTTGCTGATGTCTCTTTTTCTTTCAGAGGTTGGGTATAGGTACAGGAGGAAAATATTAATATACAATGCATTAAATATAATAGTGGTTGAAATTTAGGTGCCTCCCTTTAAAAGCTAAGAAATGTTATCTGTCTCTCTCTCTCCACCCACCCAACTCCCAACTCCAGCAAGTCTATAAGCCTTCTTGGCATGAACTCTTATATATCAACTTCATTCCTAGCTCCATTTTTTCTTCTACAGACTTATTTTCTCTTTGCCTTTTGTTTCTTATTTTGTTCTGTTTTACTGTGTTGCATCTTTCCAAGTGGTTTTCAGTCCACTGTGAAACAAGACAGTATACACAAAGACATACTGTGGTTATTTTTTGCCAAAGCAAATTTTGGGGGCATGATGTGGCATTATTTAATGAGTGTTCTCATAGAGACCACGGAACCTAAATGTGCAGTCAATATCTGAACTTGGTGTAAGTCCTAGAAAATCTAGGATGCACAAACATACTGGAAGCCACTAAACTTTGGACTGGTCCTATACGGACCCTGGCACTGTCAGATTACATTCCCAGTTTGGTTCAGATACTGGGATCCCCAAACCCAACAATGGGCAATAACTTCTAAGAATGAAACTACATTAAATATATATAGATACAGATAGATAGATAGATAGATAGATAGATAGATAGATAGATAGATAGATAGATAGATAGATAGATAGATAGATAGATAGATAGATAGATAGATAGATAGAAATGTACATGTGCATTACATCTAGGTAAATTGTAAGCAATGAATGTACATGGCCACTCATTCCACGGAAGTAACCCCAATCAAAGAGAGGTTTAGAGATGTTCACTGACGGAAATGGGGACAGCATCCAAGTTGAGTCAGAATGAATAAGGTACCTATTTAGGTGGCTTATTAAAAAAACACTAAACCCAAACACTAAACCCAATGTATTGTGTCCGGCCCACAGGAGAGGGCACCCTGACCAGCAGGCAGGTGTATGCCTGTCTGCTTGGCAGGTACAGTATGATACTATGAGAAATGTATGAGCTTGGTTGACACCAGCCATTAAAACTCATTTGGCCTTCTATGCTCACAGTCTAGGTCCTCCAGGGAGCCTTCCAAGATTAATGGGATTTTCTAAGTATACTTCCCTGAATGGGAAAAAGAAAATGTGAAGATTGGCCACCCAGAGTACCCTAGTCAACTTGGCAGTTGCATTTCCCCCTTCAAGTTAAGTTGGCATTTCACATATCAGATTTTTGTGAGTTTTGTTATTCTGGGTCAGTCTCTGTGGGAATGATCAAATGTGGGGAAAATGGCCCCACAAAAAATCCATTTCAGACTTCTAAAAAGAACTAAGGTTTAAATCCAGTAACACCCCCGCTCCAAGTTCTACCTCCTGAGAATACTCTTCAGCTAAGTAAACTAGTCTCTCAGGAAGAGCAAGGAAGCCAGGTCCCTTTTAGAGAAAGAATCTTTCATTCAGTAGACTTTTTCCCATCCAGATCATACCAGATGCATACAAAAGACAGGAAGCAGAATCTACAGCTTGAAAAAAAAAAAAAAAAAAAAAAAGAAGTAACACAAGTGAGGTTAACCCAAACAAAAAATAAAAATATGGTAGAAAGACTACTATATGATTATTATTATTATTTTAAATGATTACTGAAAACTAAAGTAGAAGGCCAAGGTAAACAGACTTTGGCTGAAACCAAACTTTAAAATATAATGATGATTTTTTTAAAAGAAGGAAAATACATAAATAAAGGAAGAACTTTTCAAGATACTAAGAAAAGTTTGAATATAACCAACCAAGCTCGTCTATCAGTTCCAATGAAGCAGCAGCCTATGTAAGCCAATTTCCTGGCCATTGAATATCCTTGTGGATCATGTTTTCCCTCCTGGAATTTCTAAGGGTGAGCCAGTATCCTCAGTGCCACACTCATCCTAGCTGAGGCCTTTAGCAACCTGAAGATGTTGCTCCCCAGACCTACCGTGAGCGCCTGGATCTCCTCTTCGGCTTCTGCTGTGGTCTCTTCCAGCTCTGTCTTCGCCTGGCGAAGCTGGCTCTCCAGGGCCGCCCGGGCAGCCTGCAGGGCTGTCAACTGTGACTCGCGCTCCTGCAGGGAGAGCTGTAGCTCTGTGAGCTGGCGCTTGAGCTCCAGTTTCTGCTCCTCATGCTCTAGACTGACCTGAGAGAGAGAGAGAGACAGAGAGAGATAAATCCTTGGTTGGTCTGAACAAAAGAGAAAATGAAGACATGACCTGCTACTCAACCTGCAGCTGAAACTGGTCTTGGAACCATCTTCTTGGCACTCGATAGAGGAGAGGAAAATGCAACAAAATGGGCCTGACTTCCATGCATCTCCGAATTCAACAGGAGTAAGAACAGGTAAGGGCTATATCTCCTAACCACTCCTTACTTACATATATTCAAATGCCTGGGAAGACTTTAAAAGGAAAAGCCACACATTAAGAATCGCGAATGAAAATGATGACAATTACTCTTATTAGAAAAACATTTAAAGCTAAGCAGATATAAATAACATCATATTAGTAACAAGGACATCTTTTCAACTTGACTGTAAATGAAACAACAGATTGAATTCTATTTATTTTAAACACGCTTTCTCTGATGTGTCCTCATTAGGTAATCCGCTTTAATGTCACATTAGAAATTAATCATTCTTCCTTCTATCTGCTCATCCATCCAACTATCTATTCAATCTTTCATCATTCATGTAACAAAAATTTACTCAGCAATTTCTGTGGAAAATGGAATATGGAGATTAAAGACAGTCTCTGCCTTCAAGTGGGGAGAAAAATGAAAACCAACCATGACCATATATCATGGTCAAGTACAACGGTCAGGACATGTAGGGATGTTGCAGGAATACAGCAGGGGGGTAGAGGAGCTAACTCTGGATCTGTTAAATTCTGTTGAAGAATATGCAGGAGTCAAACAAGCAGGTAAGAGGTGAAAGAAAATTCCAGGCAGGGGAAGCAAGACATCCAAAGGAAGGGGGTGAAGGAGACCATGGCACATCCATTGACCTGACAAACATGGACAGTGTGGTCCTAAAGATCAATGTCAAGCAACTCAGAGATGCTTGCTGCCCTCAGAGAACCCACTGTCTAAGGGGACTGCCAAGAAGAACACACTGTGATGAGCTGTGCCCTGAAAGCCATGGGGATAAAAAGGAGACCTCCAACCCAGCTTCAGAGGGTCGGAGAAGGCTCCCTAGGAAAGGTGGTACCCACATCCCAAAGCCCATAGGGGTGAAGAGAAGAAACACTTGCAAAAGATGTAACCTGGAAAACCAACAGGATTTAGTGGTTAATTTGATGTGGGGCAGAGAACAAAGGAAAGAAGGGAGTCAAAGATGACTCCTGGCTGGGTGCAATGGCTCACACCTGTAATCCCAGCACTTTGGGAGGCCGAGGTGGGCAGATCACGAGGTCAGGAGTTCGAGACCAGTCTGCCCAGCATGGTGAAACCCTGTCTCTACTAAAAATAACAAAAAATTAGCTGGGCGTGGTGGCACATGCCTGTAGTCCCAGCTATAGGCCGAAAGGCTGAGGCAGAAGAATCACTTGCACCTGGCAGGCAGAGGTTGCAGTGGGCCAAGATTGCGCCATTGTACTCCAGCCTGGGCGACAGACCGAGACTC
Organism: Hylobates moloch; assembly: GCF_009828535.3. Taxonomy (NCBI): domain Eukaryota; kingdom Metazoa; phylum Chordata; class Mammalia; order Primates; family Hylobatidae; genus Hylobates; species Hylobates moloch. Next base: position 13,128,146 of record NW_026652287.1, on the reverse strand, counting down.
TGTCTCCAAAAAAAAAAAAAAGAAAAGAAAAAAAAGAAAAAAAAGATGACTCCCACATTTCTGGACAGGTGAATTACACAAAGAGTGAGACCACTGCTATGACGGAATAGGAGAGAAAGGGCCAGTATGAGGCAAAAGATAAGAAATTCAGTCTTAACATGTTGAACTTGAGCGCTGTGGGAGACATCCAAGTGGAGATGTCTAATGTCTACTAATAAGTAGTCTACTAGTAAGGCAGTGGGTCAGAAAATCAAAAGAAAGGTCTGGATTGGCAACCTGGATCCGGGAGGCCTTAACAAATCAGTGACAGCTGAAGCCATGGCTATTATCTCTCTCTGGTGATGGTGGTGATGACGACGATATCACAGCAGCAAATACGGTCCTTACAACACACTGGGCCCTGAATTAACTCATTTCATTTTCAGAACAACTCACTGAGGGAGGTACTACTACTACCTCCATTTTACAGATAAGCAAACTGTGGCACTGAGAGATTAGGTAACTGAGCAAATGTCACACAGCTATAAAAATCTTTTTAAAAGGCTGGACTGGCATTCAAAGCCAGAAAGTCTGGCTCAAGAGTCCATGTAACATGTTGCTGTTTTCCTGCAACATCCCTACGTGGACTGACCATTGCACTTGACCATGTACAGGGTAAATACTGTAGCCTTCAGTCTTACTAAAACACCAGCAGTCACAGCAGGGTGGGCCTCTACTAGCAAGCCTGAAAATGCTTCTGACGCCATTTGGCAAAACCAAGAGAGGCAGGTGACAGTGACTCAAGGGGAGGAGCGGGAGCCGGAGGCTATACAATGAAGGAAGAACCCGGGAGCCTGCATCTTTGTGACTCCACATACCTGGCTAGAGAAGAGCTAACGCTGCACACACAAAGTTGGGGGAAGGCCCAGGTCCTTTAAGGCGGATAAAACTCCAGGTGGAGGCCTCTGCCCTCAATCTCAGTAGCAGCATGTGGCCAAAAGAAGAGGGACTGATCTGGTTATATTTAGAGCTGAACTGCAAAACTCCCAGGGAGAATATAGAGCCTGAACCTCTCATGAAACGTTTGAAGTTTCTCTTACCAAATCCTTGAGGGGCTGGCTCTACTGATTCAAGTGAAAAGCAACAGCTTCCCTGGGACACTTTAATAGCCCAGATGAGCTACAGCAGCAGGGCAGGCTCCTAAGAGGAACATTTGTGCAAAGGGAAGGCAAGAGACAGCCAGTCAAGGGCCCCAAGCTAGAGAAGTCCATCTGGATTGTTTAGACTCACAAAGTTAAGGGCGAGTCTCCCGTGATCTTGCTGTTAAACGTACAGAAGAGTGAAAGTATAGCCTGGATAATAAAAGTTAAACCATCGCCTAAGGCTTAAGGCTCATGCCTGTAATCCTAGCACTTTGGAGGCCAAGGAGGGAGGACTGCTTAAAGCCAGGCGTCCTCCTTCTGAGAAATCCTGACCTAAGAAATAATAAAAGAAAAATAAATAAATAAATAAATAAATAAAGCCAGGAGCTCAAGACCAGCCTGGGCAACATAGCAAGACCCCATTGCTAGAAAAAATGAAAAATAAAACCAGACACTCCAGGTGACCCTAATGGAGCAGTCCACCCTAAAAAACATGAGATAACACATTGTTACTGTCCCTTGGAGAAATGACTTCATTTTAATACTCCAAGACAAATAAAGACATGCATAAACATGAGTATTATCCAAGGCTTAGACCTCAGACTGCTGTCTGCTTAACAGGACCTTCCTTAAGAAAGATCATCTGCTTTTTGAAGAATTCCATCACAAATATTTGAGCAACTATTTTACATGAGACACTGTGTCTTCCCTTCCAGCCTGGGTGTCCAGCTTCCAACAACCACTATCCTGAACTCCAGTTGTGCCTCTGCTGGTGCCAGCGAACACTGCTGCTAGGCTAAAAGCCCTCGTGTCAGGAACAGGTCTGTCTTGTCACCACTGTAGACCCAGGCTACAAATCGGCACACAGCAGGCATTTGACAAATATACAGTGACTACACAAATGTAACCTTATGGCTTCAATCAACCTCAACATGTCTACAATCCAATTTGTTGTGTTTTCCTCCCCAAAACCTGGCCACTCTTCCCAGCTTCCTTGTGTTTTTGAAGAGAGCTACCTTTCATCAATCACACCTAAGTTTGGTTTTGTCTTTTAATCTCCCACTGTATTATAAGACAGACCTCTGCCACCAGCACTGGGCCACCACGGCTAAGTTCTGACTAGGTCACTGGGCTGTCATTACATCTTGATAAAGGAGGAATTGCTCTGCTCCCATTTGACAGATGCACAAATTGACACACTCCCCACAGGACCCTATAAAGGAGATACATTATCACTGACATTTTACAGATGAAGAAACTGAAGCCCAGCAGAGAGATGAGGCAGCTTGCAAAACTAGTAAGAGGTCATAAAACCAGTAAGGAGTGGAGGTGGAATTCTAACCCAGAACCCCATGGCCCAGTCTGTTACCAGAAGGAGGGCCTGGGGTCTAAGTTGTCTATTTTGAACAAAGAATTGGACAAAATGCACAAAGTAACAAAGGAACAAAACACAGGAATGAAGCAGCGAAAGCAGGGATCTATTAAAGCAAGAAAGCACTCTGCAGGGTGGGGGTGGCCCTGGCAAGTGGCTCAAGGGCCCAGTTACAGAGTTTTCTGGGTTTTAAGTACTCCTTTTGGGGTTCCTATTGGTTACTCCTTATCTGAATAAAGGATTTGGTTTGTGGCTAATTAAAGGCTGAGGTGAACTGACGCCCTATGCAGACGAAGGGATAGTCCCTCCTTGGCCCGCAGCCCATTCAAGCTGCTCTCCCTTTCCATCTGAGCAATGGTGGAAGGTGGGGGGAGGGGGTTGCAGGGAGAGTAGCCTTCCATCTTTTGGAGCTTTGCAGGGAGAGTAGCCTCTTCCATCTTTTGCTACTGGGGCGTGGGAAGATGAGGATTTTCCCTTTGGTTCAGCTTTAGGAAGTTTGCGTTAATTGGCCTCAGGTTCCCTGCCCCCAAGCCCCAGGTGTTTTCCTTTTGATCCAGCTCTGGGAAGCCCACAGGAACGGGCCTCAGGTTCCCTGCCCGCAGACCCTGATGTTTTCTCTTTTAGAAAGCTAGCACAAATTGGCCAGGCATGGTGGCTCACGCCTGTAACCCCAGCACTTTGGGAAGCTGAGGCGGGTCGATCACTTGAGGTCAGGAGTTCAAGACCAGCCTGGCCAACATGGCATGAACCCTGTCTCTACAAAAATTGGCCGGGTGTGGTGCCAGGCGCCTGTAGTCCCAGCTACTCGAGAAGCTGAGGCATGAGAATCGCTTGAACCCGGGAGGCAGAGGCTGCAGTGAACCAAGATCGCACCACTGCACTCCAGCCTGGACGACAGAGCAAGACACTCTCTCCAAATTAAAAAAAAAAAAAAAAGAGGTTATCACAAGGGCCTCAGATTCCCTGCCCCTAAACCTTGGTGTTTTTCCTTGATTCAGCATGAATTGGCCTTAGCTTCCTTGCCTCCAGACCCTTTTCTCCTGCCTCAAGTCTGCCCCCTTAACCACCAAGCACAATGTCTCTTGTATAGATACTGATTTGTGCTCGAAAGCTGGCTTGTTCAGAGCCTGAATCGCCCAGCAAATCCTCCCAGGAGATCACCCCTCGCTCTCACCTCCCGCAATCTTGTCTCCAGTTCCAGCAGCCGATTCTTGTCACTGTGGTCTTGGTGGCTGATCTTCTCCAGCTGCTCCTCCAGCTTTCGGTTCTGGGCCTCCAACTTTCCAGCCTGTGTCTCCAGGTAAAATTTCTGTTGCCTGAGTTCAGAAATCATCTCTTCTTGGGCCTTCCTGGTGGGGGTGGTGGGAGGATCCAAACAAAATCACAGTCTCGTTAGAGTTGAGCCCGTTTCCACGGAAGGTAGACGGACAGAGAGTGAGACATGTGTCCTCACTAAGTGGACTAGGGCCATTCCTGGGTTAGCTGTCGCCTGATCTGACCTCATAAGCATGATCCCGGCATGACGAATGTGGGGACCATTTACTCATCACCACTGGAGGGATGCAAGAGATACTAACATTTCACTCCTTTGACAGGCCTGTTTATTTCTTCTTTGAGTCTCTGTATCTGTGTAGGGGCAGAAGGGGGCCTCCTTAGATTACTGTACAAGGGCACCCCAGTAACTCATGAAGGCAGGCCCTGGAGAAAAAGGAGCAACAAGGAGAAAGAATGGTATTCCTTCTAGTTCTCTGTAGATCTTCCTCACCTCTCCAGCAAACTGCTTAGAAGTATCAAAAACCAGAATGACTCAAAGACCCAAAACACAGCCTACTAAGCTGGTTTAGATTAAGATGGGACTGTTTTGGGAGATCTCTGAAGAGAGAAACCTAAGGGGGAAAAAACAATCCTGGAGATCGTAATTCTCTGGGGGAAAAGATTCAGATCAAAGTGCTCCTGGAACACAGTCCTTGCTGAACCCCAAACTTCCTTCCCTAGGGTCTAACCTAGTGACAACTAAATGGATGGCCCAACTGGGCACACACTATTTCACCTCTTACTAATTACAGGACGCAAGTCTGGGGAACAAGAACTGCAGCTTTCCGCAAGCAAATTATAAATAGCCTCATTAGAGAGAGCAAAACACTCTGTAATGTGATGGTAATTGAAGACATTTAAGAAAACCCGACTCAAAAGTGGCAGAGTGAGACCACTTAAGACAGGGCAAAATGACGTAAGTATCCCAGGGCTGGGCTGAGCTACAGAAGTCATTCAATCCATTCCAGCTCTGTCAGACAGAAGCGAGTTTATGCCACAGGAGAAAAGACCAAAGTGTAATAATGTAGGGCAGTTAGAAGTTGGATACTTACATGTTCCTTTGGGTAAAAAGACTGCTATTTGCTGCAAGTTTATTGGCTTCAGACAGTTCCACAATCCTCTGTTCCAGGGATCTGATCTTGGAATCCATAGCATTGATCATCTGAAACACAGGGCACCTATGAAACCTCACACAGTTATACCAGAACAGAAGTAATAGGGGCAGTGCAGGCCAGGGTAAAAGTTTCATCTGAAACGACGGCAATTTGGCTAGAGGTAACAAGGCACTCAACTAGTCTGTACTCTGAGGACCACAGATGGTACCACTCAAATGGATGGTACTTGGTTGTTTTTTCAGTGATGAAATCTCCCCACACTGGCTAAGTGGCTTGCATTTAAAACAGACATAAGGACCTATTCAGGAACCTAACATCCTGTGAGTAATCAGGCCTTGTTAAACCCCATCTCATCTGCATGTGACCCGGGCCTGCAAGAGTCTCTTAACTCGAATATGCACATTCGCATTTATCACCACCCCGAGGGTTGTCATTTTCTGAGTGATTCCTTCTCACCCAGCCACTATTGCTCTAGAATCCACAGCAGGGGTCTCCAACCCCAGGGCCACAGAGCAGTACCCTATTACCAGTCTGCCACCTGTTATGAACCAGGCCGCACAGCAGGAGGTGAGTGGCCAGCGAGCGAGCATTACTGCCTGAGCTCTACCTCCCATGGGATCGGTGGCATTAGATTCTCCTCAGAGTGTGAAACCCATCATGACCTGTGCAAGCGAGGGATCGAGGTCGTGTGCTTCTAATGAGAATCAAACGCCGCAGGCCGGGCGCAGTGGCTTAGCCTGTAATCCCAACACTTTGGGAGGCCAAGGCAGGCGGGTCCCCTGAGGTCAGGAATTCGAGACCAGCCTGGCCAACATGGAGAAACGCTGTCTTTACTAAAAATACAAAAATTAGCCGGGTGCAGTGTCACATGCCTGTAATCCCAGCTACTCGGGAGGCTGAGGCAGGAGAGACACTTGAACTTGGGAGGTGGAGGTTGCAGTGAGCTGATATTGCGCCACTGCACTCCAGCCTGTGCGACAGAGCAAGACTCTGTCTCAAAAACAAAACAAAACAAAACAAAACAAAACAAAAAGAATCTAATGCCTTAATGCCTGATAGTCTGAGGTGGTACAGTTTTATCTTGAAACCATCCCCCCACCTCTGTGGAAAAACTGTCTTCCACAAAACCGGTCCCTGGTGCTAAAAAGGTTGGGGACAGGCATGTCTCTACAGCAAAGTTTCCCCAACTTAATGAATCATAAGAATTGGAGTGTGGGGGTACTAACTAAAAATCTAATTTCCCAGGATCTCCCCTCAGAGATCCTGATGTGAGGTCGGGTGCGGTGGCTCACACCTGTAATCCCAGCACTTTGGGAGGCCGAGGTGGGCAGATCACTTGAGGTCAAGAGTTCGAGACTGGTCTGGCCAACATAGTGAAACCCCGTCTCTACTAAAAATACAAAAATTAGCTGGGTGCAGTGACACAGTGCCTGTAATCCCAGCTACTCGGGAGGCTGAGGCAGGAGAATCACTTGAACCTGGGAGGCGGAGGTTGCAGTGAGCTGAAATCATGCCACTAAACTCCAGCCTGAGTGAAAGAGTGAGACTCCATCTCAAAAAAAAAAGATTCTGATATGGTAAGTCTTGGTGGGGTGCAGATAAATAAGCACCACAGGTAAACCTTAGGAGCAACAAGTTTCTGAAACAACTGCCTATGTGGATTAGAAAAGAGACAAACAGGCAAGTAAAAAGAAGAGAAGTGAAGGGCCAGGAGTGGTGGCCTGTAATCCCAGCACTTTGGGAGACCAAGATGGGAGGATTGCTTGAGGCCAGAAGTTTGAGACCAGCCTGGGCAACATAGCAAGATCTCGTCTCTACAGAAAACTTAAAAATTAGCTGAGCATGGGGGCACACACCTGTAGTCTCAGCTACTTGGGAGGCTTAGGTGGAAGGATCACTTGAGCCCAGGAGTTGCAGGCTGCAGTGAGCCATGATTGCACCACCACATTGCAGCCTGGGCTTCGGAGCAAAACCCCACCTCAAAAAAAAAAAAAAAGGCAGGAAGACCAAGAGCCACTGGCCATTTTGTCAGGGGCATTTAGAAGGACAGTATTTTAGCAGATAGCAGAACAGCATGAGTTCTTGAAAAACACAAAACTGGCCATCCAGAGCCACCACCTCAGTTGCTTTTAGGAAAGCAAACAGTTTCAGAGAAAGCATCCTATTACCAACAACTCCACAGGATTCAACAGAAGGAATTTCACCAGGTGAAATAGAGTCTTATTAGGGGTGTGATTCTGGGCATATTTCAAAAACCCTCCTTTGAACACTGGCTTGGCAACTCCTTCTACCTACCGCCTTCTGTTCGCTGAGAATTTTGCCCTTCTCATGGGCCTCCTCCTCGTGTCTCTGCATCATGTTCTCCAGCGTCTCCTTGTCGGCCAGGTCTTTCTTTATCTGATTGTCCAACACCTACAAAAACAAAAGCAGCAGCAAATGTTCTCAGGAGCCAAGCTGAGGAGGGAAGACTAAACGGGGACACTTGAGAAAATCTAGGAAAGAGGAGAAAAGCAGGGGAGAGGCCCGAGGTCTCCAAATTCTGGGGCAAAGAGAAGGCAAAAACTGGGAGTCCGCTTATCAATCAGGATAAGATTAAAAAGTCAAATATTACCATCCAATGGCAAGTAACAGGTTGACTTGAACCAAGAACTTATTTTAAAATCAGCAGCCCAAAGACCAGAGAGATATATTCAAAATGAGGCAGACTCCAGAATGAGAAGGGAGGAGGAAACAAGATTGCTTTAGATCCAGACCTAGAGAATAAATTTCTTATAATCTGCAGATATTACCTGGGGACAACTTTTTCTTCGCCAGTGCACCCGTAGTTTTCAGAATATTCCTCACTCCTAATTTATACAAATTAATTCTAGATACTCCCGGGCTGTGTGCAAGAGGGAGAGAAGCCAAAGACAGAGGAAGTCTATGTGACCAAGGATGATGCTCGGAAACAACCAGGGACAAGAGGATTTTGGCCACCAATAACGTAGGTGGATGGTCAACAGATTAAAAAGACAACATAAAAGAAAGAAAAAAATGCCTCTTTCCCTGGTTCTTTCCTCTGATCCAACTAGGGGGAGAAAAAAAAAGTCACTGGGAAAAGAAACCTTTCCCAGGGGAAGAGAGATCATGTGTTCTCAGTGCTCAGAATGCCACTGTAAGCACCTACTGTTCCCAAGAGGAAACATAAAACAGTAATGGTATCACCAATCGCCAGCTTGATCTAATGTTCTTTGGGGCACACACAGCTCTACGAGTTGCCAAAACAACAAGCAAAAAGGAAGGAAAAAAGAAGACAACATCATAACATGCCCGAGCCTTTGACCACAACCCTACGTTTCTCACCACAGAGGCTCCATTCTGCTTTTCCAAAGAACACCAACGACATCAAGGAGGACAACAGGATCCTGGGAATAAAGCTGAAAGAGCTGGGGTCACAGATAGGGCTAAAATCTGCCTTTCCCACAATGTCTATTGTGAAAGGACCGTCACAGCTTATGGGGACATCGTCCCTAAAAAGAGCCAGTCAGCGGGGAGGGAGTCCACAGGAGAAAGAAAGGAAAGAACAGATTTCAAAGAGGTCTTTAAACTAGAACTGACTGATGAAAAAAAATAGAATGGAAGTTGGAAGAGAAGACCAAAAGGTGGGAATAGGGTCATGAGAGAAAGGAACAAGCTCAAAAGGATGAGAAATGGCCCACTCTCTTGGATGTCTGAGCATGATTCTAAAATTACAAGCAAGAACAGGGTAGAATCGAGGGTATGATCATAATTATTACTAAAATGGCCTGATAGAGGCTGGAACAGGAAACACAAAGCAGAACAGGCTAAAAAGAAATGGTTTCATAAAGATTCCAGTAGGGAAGAAAGACAGATCTTTCCCTGACATTCCTCGGGATCTATAAAACAAATTTCTTTCCATCTAGCAGTTAGCAGAGACCACATAATATCTAGACCACATATGCTCTTTATTTTTTATGAGGTGCTAAAGCAATGAAATACATTTTCAGGATGCCTCTGCTCAAAATAAGACCTCAACTTTGGTCAAGAAGGATACCGATAAGAGGTAAGTATGAGCTAGAAGGGATAAGCTTCTATCAAGAACGTATGCATTAGGCCAGGCATGGTGGCTCATGCCTGTAACCCCAGCACTTCGGGAGGCTGACACGGGTGGACATCGCTTGGGGACAGAAGTTTGAGACCAGCCTGGGCAAAACAGCAAGACCGCATTTCCACAAGAAGTATAAAAAATAGTAATTAGCTGGGCATGCCGTTGTGCACCTGTAATCCCAGCTACTCAGGAGGTTAAGATGGGAGGATTGCTTGAGCCCAGGAGTTCGAAGCCTCACTGAGCTATGATCACACTACCACATTCTACCCTGGGTGATGGAGCAAGAACCTGTCTCAAAACAATAAACAGATAAATAAAAGAACATATGGGTCTCTCTTAGCTTTTGTAGGGTTCAACTGGCAAAAAGATGAACAAGATGTATGGGGGAGAAGGGGAGCAAAATGTTTATTTGAAATAAGAGATTCTACTAAAGACATCTGAATCAATTTAAGATAGAATATGGCTTTTGATAGGAACATCAATATAATCACCAAATCACAGAATATGTTTCACAAAGGGTTACTTTCATCATGCAAAGGTGCCAGTGGACTACTATATACACTCTCATAATTTTCTAAAAATTGAAGTACCAGGAGTCACAGGAGAACACTTTGAGGTCATTTCTGGGTTGTTTTCCCGTATGTCTTTCCACGGATCACTGCAGCCTCAACCTCCTGATTACAAGTGATCCTCCCACCTCAGCCTCCCAAGTAGCTGGGACTAACAGGTGTGTGCCACCTGCCTGGCTAATTTTTGTATTTTTTGTAGACAAGATGAGAAGGATGTCTCACTTTGTTACACAGACTGGTCTTGAATTGCTGGACTCAAGCGATCTGCCCACCTTGGCCCCGCAAAGTGCTGAAATTACAGATGTGAACCACTGTGCCCAGCTTCCTATATTTCTTTTACTGAAAAACAACCAAAAATAACACCAGCGGTAAAAGATGCCAGGGTGGTGATGGTGATGATGCTGTGTGAGCATGTACGTGTTAGATTCTCCAAGAAAGGACCACTCAATTCTTTGAGAATACCAACCAAATCAATAACAAGATTATCACAAAAATTGAAATCCCCCTTCAATGTCGGTTGGAAAGGGGAAGCGACAATATTCAAGATATAATAAACAGCATCTGATTCTCAAGAACATAAGAATGAATTAAAGGCTTGATCCAAATAATAATGAAAATGTGATATGATTTTAAAAGGAAATTGATAGAGTGGCAGCCATTTCTAATAGTATAGTGGGCTACGTGTCAGGCCAGCCCTTCTCTTGAAAATGATTTAAAATGCTAGATAAAATATAAAAAACATTTTCCCAAAAGCACCTACAAGTTGGCAAAAGAGTAAGAAATTACCAAAAACTAAGTAAAACAGAAGCAGGGAGAGGTAAGAAGGGTTTAACCTGAGGTATTTACTGAAACAAATTAACTTGAGTTTCAGTTTTTATAGCCTCAGTGGTCAAGAAAAGGTAGAAATGAAAGCCCCCGATCACCCACCAAGGTGGGCACACATTTCATCCAAGACCTCAAAGAATTTCCATTAATAATTCTCCAAGGAAAATAAAACAGTCACCATGACAAAGAATCAAGAGAAACAACCGAGCAGAAATAGACCTTCAAATACTTCACATAGTGGAGTTGTCAGGTACAGATAATAAAATAACTATGCTCAATACATCTAAAGAAAGAAAAGTTAGGCTTGAAAATGAATGCGCAGAACAGAAGACGACTGTCTTAAATAATCTAGCAAACTTGGGAATGACCCAAATAGAATGTCTAGAAGTAAAAAATATAACAACCGAAATTAAAACTCAACAGAAAATTTAAAAATTACCCAGGCGTGGTGGCATGCACCTATAGTCCCAGCTACTCAGGAGGCTGAGGTAGGAGGATTGCTTAAGCCTAGGTTGCAGTGAGCTATGACTGCACCACTGCACTCCAGCCTGGGTGACAGAGTGAGATCCTGTCTCAAAAAAAAAAGAAAAGAAAAAACTCAATGGAACAGCAGATTAGACACAGCTAAGAAAGAATTTGCAAATTGGAAAATATGTCAGAAGAACGTACCCAAAATATAGCACAAAGAAACAAAGAAATAGAAAATATTTTAAAAGGCTAAATTGGAGCTGATCTAACTGATGCCCAATCAAATTCTTTTTTTTTTTTTTTCTTTTTTGAGACAGAGTCTCACTCTGTCACCTAGGCTGGAGTGCAGTGGTGAAATCTTGGCTCACCGCAACCTCTGCTCACTGGGTTCAAGAGATTCTCGTGTCTCAGCCTCCCAAGTAGCTGGGACTACAGGTGCACGCCACCAAGCCTGGCTAATTTTTTTGTATTTTTAGTAGAGGCGGGGTTTCACCATGTTGGCCAGGCTGGTCTTGAACTCCTGACCTCAGGTGATCCACCCACCTCTGCCACCCAACTGCTGGGATTACAGGTATGAACCACCATGCCCAGCCCCAATCAAATTCTTAAAAGGAAAAGAGAGAAGGAGGAAAGAGACAATATTTGAGATATAATTACCACTAACTTTCTAGAATAAATAAAAAGATATGAATCTATTCAAAAGCCTGGGAGACCCCATTTCTAGAAAAAACATTTTTTAAATATCCAGGTATGGTGTCATGTGCCTATAGTCCCAGGTACTTGGGTGGCTGAGGAGCCTACTGCACTGAGCAAGACCATGTCTCTAAATATATGTATATATATTTAGCCCAGTAAATCTCAAGCAGAGTAAGATAAGTAAAAAGAAATGGACTTTTTTTTTTTTTTTTTTTTTGAGACAGGGTCTCTCTCTGTCACCCAGGCTGGAGTGAAGTGGTGCAATCTCGGCTCACTGCAACCTCCGCCTCCCAGGTTCAAGCAATTCTCCCAACCCAGCCTCCTGAGTAGCTGAGACAACAGGTGCATGCCACCACACCCAGCTAATTTTTGTATTTTTTGTAGAGGCGGGGGTCTCATCAAGTTGCCTAGGCTAGTCTTGAATTCCTAGACTCAAGTGATTCACCCATCTCAGCCTCCCAAAGTGCTAGGATTATAGGCATGAGCCACCACACCTAGCCAAGAAATCCACATTTAGACACAATACAGTAAGCCTCAGAAAAATTAAAGGCAAAGTAAAACTGTAAAGAAAAAGCCAAAGAAAAATCGAGTTATCACATGATCCAGCAATCCCACTGCTGGAAAGGAAAGAAAAGGAAATCAGTATATCAAAGAGATATCTGCACTCCCATGTTTGCTGCAGTACTATTTACAATAGCTAAGATTTGGAAACGACCCAAGTGTCCAACAGTGGATGAATGGATAAAGAAAATGTGGTATATGGACACATGGCAGGGAACAACACAAACCCTGTCAGTGGGGGTGGGGTGGGGGGAGCATCAGGAAGACAGGAAGAATAGCTAATGCATGCTGGGCTTAAGACCTAGGTGATGGGTTGATCTGTGCAGCCAATCACCATGGCACACGTTGTTTACCTATGTAACAAACCTGCACATCCTGCACATGTACCCCAGAACTTAAACGTTGAAGGGAAAAAAAAAGAAAGAAAATGTGGTACAGATACAACAATGGAGTACTATTCAACCATAAAACGGAATGAGATCCAGTCATGTGCAACAACGTATGATGGAACTAGAGATCATTATATTAACCGAAATAAGCCAGGCACAGAAAGACAAACATCACATATTCTCATTTATTTATGGGATCTAAAAATCAACTTAATTAAACTCATGGACATAGAGTATAGAAAGATGGTTAGCAGAGGTTGGGAAGCGTAGGAGGGGTTGTAGGGAAGGTGGGGATGGCTAATGGCTGCAAAAAAATAGAATGAACAAGACCTAGTATTTGAGAGTACAATAGGGTGACTATAGTCAATAGTAATTTAATTGTGTATTTTAAAATTGGATTATTTGTAACTCAAAGGATAAATGCTTGAGGGGATGGATACCCCATTCTCTATGATGTGCTTATTTCACATTGCATGCCTGTATCAAAACATCTCATGTACCCCATAAATATAAACACCTATGTACCCACAAAAATTAAAAATTTTTTTAAATTAAAATTAAAAATTAAAAGGATTATAGAAATGATCATGGATTCAACGACAATGAGTTTAAAAAATCAATTTAAAGATGAAATTGAGATCAATGATGACCACATTTAAAAAAAAAAAAAAAAAAGTTTTTTTTGGAACTTCAGATTTCCAATCCTTCACATAAGTAACACCCTGAAATCTCCCACCATGGAATAAGGACATTATTCACCCCAAACAGTACTTTGGTCCAGCAAGAAGTGGCCACAAGGGCCCAGGCAGAGATGGGAGCTACATGGTATTATAGGAGCAAGGCCAGGGAGGATCATAAAATGTCTTTACTTTAATCTTTTCCTCGTAGTGCTGCTCTTTCTGTTTCAGGTGCACTTCTAGGTGCTGGGCTGAGACTTGGGCCTCCCGATGTTTCTCTTCGAGCTCCTAGACACAAAAGAAAAGACAGTCAGGTGTGCAGTGGGCAGGACACTGCCAATGCACGTTAGACATTCACAGGAAACATGACTTTGGTACAGGTACCACAGGTAACGGGCTTCTGGTCCTCCATTACTAGCCTAAGGCTCTTGGGAAGGAAACCACCACTGTGCCTTGGCCCTGGGTTTTCCAAGTCCAAGTATTTGCACACACATACACACATAGCTGGTGGGCTGTAAGGCCTGAGACCACAAATACGTCAGGTTGACAGGTCAAACAAAGGCAGCTCTTCATCTTTGCACAGAGAAATAAGAGTAACAAGGCAACATTGGAAAGTTTAGTACATGACAAAGCCCTGACCACTATCTTGAACCTCAGGCCATTTTCACTGTGATGATAGCCTTAAATGAGAAAAGTCATTTTAATATATGATTATGATTTTAAAAAATACTTTGTATTTTCCTCATTAACAGAATTATTGCTCAAGAACCCTAGCTAAAAAGGAAAACTAATGTTACGATCCAAGCACTTCAAGTTTTGAATGATTTTAACTGACTGGTAAGTGGCATATGTGACTATCTGTAGATGTGCATGTGATATAATGTTCATATGATACAATGCAAATAGGGACAAAGACAAACATATAATACACTGATAATAATGACATAAAAATGTACACAGACATATTAAAGATTAGAAGAGAATCTGGAGTAATATAAATACCCTACATTTAATGTCTTCTTAATTCTTTTATTGTTAAGTTTCCAGCTTTTTTTTTTTTAGACGGAGTTTCGCTCTTGTTGCCCAGGCTGGAGTGCACTGGCGCGATCTTGGCTCACTGCAACCTTCGCCTCCCGGGTTCAAGCAATTCTGATGTCTCAGTCTCCCGAGTAGCTGGGATTATAGGCATGCGCCACCATGCCCATCTAATTTTTGTATGTTTAGTAGAGGCGGGGTTTCACCATGTCGGTCGGGCTGGTTTCAAACTCCTGACCTCAGGTGATCCACCTGCCTCGGCCTCCCAAAGTGCTGGGATTACAGGCATGAGCCACCAAGCCTGGCCAAGTTTCTAGCTTTTAAACAAAATTGTAATTCACTTGAAAATGACAGCAGTTCATTTGCCAGTGTTTTATAAACTGACCTTATAAAAGGCAGCATTCAATTCACTAAAACATTCTGTAAATGCACAGATAGCTGCATCTATATTAATTCTTATGAATCTGGACCCATCAGTTAATTACTAATATCAAGTCATTACTCCAAGTTTTCAACTCTTTATACTATTATGAAATTTTTCTTTGGAGTGGAAGCAATTATGAGGGTTTTGAAGAATGAGGAAATTATATAGGATATGTTCATAAAATGGGGGTGAAAAAGTACTTTGAGATTCACATGCACTTAAAATATTAGTGATTAAGCTTTTGAAACTCTAAAGTCTACAAGCATTGGCTTTGCTTTGAGGGCAATTAAAATTCAATCTTAACACCAGGTGCACAAGATCTACTGCAATTCAACAGATGTGATCTTGAAGAGTTGAAAATAAACAGGATTAATAAAAGCATATTTTAAAAGGTTCTGTATGTACTTGGCTAAAGGATCTCTTGCAGTAACTTCTTTTATTAAGGCCACAGACTCTACTATACTGAGTGTACCATTATCTGTTTTGAAAGTTCTTATCAGAATAGCAAATATTTTAAAGCCGATGACATTTGGCGATCTATGTTCAGGCATCATCATTACATAATGGTACTAAGGACCACTCTTTGCCCACATCCTAGATACTTTGCAGCCTAAGCACAGGGTTCTTGAGCAAAAGGCACCTTCTAATAAATGAAGTCACAACCACAAAGGTACTCCGGCAGGTGGCAAGATACACTCGGATAAAGAAATCCGCTTATTTTTCCTTTATGTTAGAAATCATTTGATAATCATCTTTTTTTTTTCCCCCCCCAGTTTCGGTCTTCATAAGATAACACAGGAATGGAAATCAGAATCTAAAATTAGATTAAAAAAAAAAAAAACCCAGGTATCTGAGACTGACAACTTTAAGACCAAATTTCTGGTCTATTTGTGAATGGGAGTTTATAACACATAATCGAAGAATGCAGAACTCTCTACTCCTCCATTTTAATTGTAAGTGAACCTTAGGAAGAGCAGATATTCTAAAAATATGACTCCTTGGTGGTTTGGCATTTTTTGTTGTTGTTGTCATTTTTTAAACAGGTATTTTCTAGATGTATTGGATCAACTCTTCAGTCCTGTTATGCAAATACTGTTGTTTGCTGCTAAATTTCCAGCTCCTAGAACAGTGCCTGGCACATAGTAGAAGCTCATTAAATATTTGTTGAATGAATGAATGAACACATCACCATTAAACAGAGAAACACTTTGCAACCACAAGAGAGTTAACCACTTCATTTATACCAAGCAAGGGACAGCAGCGGTGGGATCTCAGTGGGATCTAATTTTATACTCACGATAAAATTCAAACACTTGACAATAGCCAAGAGAAACTTTGATGACGGAACAAGAGAACAGAAAGGGCAGACTAACAGTCACATTTGTCTTTGTGTGCAGACATATATACAAAGACTGGGTGTCTTAGCAAAACAATTTAACCCATTTTTCTTTTACCTGTTGATTCGAGAACATCCATATATTTATAAATACACACAAACAGAAATGTAAAGTTGTAAACAGTTTGATTTGGTATTAAGTATAGACCTATAAGTTGGCCACTCTGGAATTCCAATAGTTGCTGGTGACTCATTTCCCAGAAGTGATGTGAAGAGAGAGAGATGAAGTGCCCTGCTCACCACCTTGCCTCCCTAGGGTGGAGAGGAATGACCAATGACTTCAGAGACTCTCCCGAGGTGGGATAGGAATGGACTCCAAGTCATCCTTGAGTCTCAAACATGATGTCAAATTTCTGGCTGTGGGACTGAGGTCCAAGGAGAGCCCTTCAAAGGTGCTGTCTTCCACCCTGGCAGGGGCAAAAAGTCAACACATCTGCAAATACCACCCAAGCCTTCCTTGATCAAGTTAATTTGGTGATCAGAGCCTGAGACAGAATCAGGATGACTACAGACCCTAAAAAAAGACCTGCTATATCTAAGGAAATTGAAAAAATAATAATAACAATAACCAACTGTAGCAGAGAAAGTGAGTGGGTGAACACAGATCTATGACAAATACTACTCCTAGCAAAACAATTCTGTATGACTAATTGCTTTCTTCTCTAGAAGCAAGAATCTGAATTTCGGTCTTAAAGGTCTAAACCCCTACAGCTTTTTAAATTGGCGTTGCAAAGTTGACAGCTATCCAAAGCTCTGCTGATAGAAGTATGTCAACACGCCTTTAAAAATGTATTGAAAATGATAGATGCACGTTCTACTAAAAAAAAAAAAAAAAAAAGCCAGGCTGTAGCAAACAGAGCAAAAAATATTTACGGATCTGTTACCAGTGCTGAAATGTCTGTTATTTGGTTATTCATACTACTCTACGATGTGGTATATGCTGAAACCACCTCACTTAATTCATCTACTTGGAGATACCTCCCTTATTGTTGTGGTTAATTCTTCTTCTTACCCCCTTCCCTTTGCAAACTCTAACCTGTTATCTTTTAACTTTGCGACTTTCATTCCTGCTCACCAGAATTTTATCAGCCATCTGCTGGATCTGTTGGGATTTTGTCTGGATGTCATCCTTCAGTCTGTTTTCTCTACGCTCCATGGTCTCTAGTCTCTTTACCTTGTTCTCCAGAGAATGGCGGCGTTCCTGTAGATCATGAATCAATCAGAGAGTTTTAATGGAGTAACCGCTATGGGCATAACACCTGCACCGAGGGAAAGAGCCCTCAAGAAGCATACACTCGAGTCAGGAAGAAAAGTGTCAGGCACCCGAAGCAACAGCAGAGAAAATAAGACTCTATAATCCAGGTACTCAGTTGTGTAGGTTACAAGAGTGCATTCATTCATTCAAATATTTACCAAGCACCTACTATCTGCAAAGTGCCACCTAGGCATCACGGAAAATACAGAGGAAGATGGCATCATTCCTGCCCTTGGAGGAGATAAGATAAACACAAATAATCATAATATAGGTTAAGAGGAGAAAGAACCATAAAGCAAAGAGGTACAAAGTGCTGCAGGAGGTTGCAGGCAGGAAAGAGGACTTTTAATTGGACAGTTGAGCAGAGACATCAGAGAGGCGTGAGCTCTGGAGGGGGGTGGTATATGGTGTTTTGCAGGAGGAAGGACAGGAGAGGAGGGGGAAGATGTTTCAGACAAAAGGAGACACACTAGCAGAAACAGGAGTAGTCAAGAGCCAGTCTGGGCCCCAAGAGAAGCCTGGAATGGCTATAGCACAGCACATGTTAAGGGGAAGGGCAGGTGAAAAGCAGAAAGGTCAAAGGTTGAGGGTTTCAGACACCAGGCTCAGGGGTACACCTGAGCATTATGGAACCCCTGAAAGGTTTGGGATGGGGCAGGGAATGCTGAGAACTCTGGTCCTTGAGGTCCATGAATCTTTCACTGTGTGAACTAGCTGGAAGGAAGGAGAAGCTGGAGGCAGATGGCCAAGAAATTATTAGATTTGCTCAGCTAAGAGGAGAGGGCTTGGACTACAAGGAGGGCTACAGAAATGGGAAGCAGGAGATGAACAGGGGATGTATGGCTGCATTTATAGGATGGAGGGACTCACTGAATGGTGGGGTCCAGAGAAAACGAAATGACACCAAGGTTTCAAGCCTGGAATGACCAGATGAATGATGGTGGCCCTGCCTGGCATGAGGAGAGTGAGAAGGGAAACCAGCTTGCTGGGGAAGAGACAGCTCATTCTAAATCTGATGCACCATTCAGACACTCAGTTGGAATTTAGGGGAGCTGGGGGAAATGCAGACGAATGTGGGTGAGGATGGCCTAAAAGAGACATGTACCAGGAGGTTCACACCAAGAATGTGACAGGAAAAAGCAAAAGATCCAGCAATAGGAGGAGGGTGAAATCGACTATGGCACATCCCTTCTGTGGGACAAACACCAAGGGGCAGAGGGGGCAGATACGAGTAAAGGAGAAGAATTGCTTTTTATCCTATATTCTTCTGTACTGTTTTCAGTTTTTTACAATGAAAAGGCATTCATGTGGTTCTGGTAAAATTATACAAATGATTTCAACAACAACAACAACAAAGAATTTGAAGTAGAGAAGAGGCCCAAAAATATAGATCTGAGAGTCATTGACACGCAGGTAATAGGTGAAGCCTTGAAAATTAATATGCTATTAATATCGTGGAGGGGAAAGGCAAGGAAAAAACAGAGGGAAGAGAAAGAAAAAACCAGTGATGGAGCTTCGGTTAACCTATAAAAATCAAAATTCTCCCAGATTAGTGAGTAGGTCAGAGGAAAATAAACAGAAAGAAAAAGCTTCTATGAAGACATCTTTCTACTTGAAGCTGCTATGACAAATCTTTCTTTCTCCTGGGGGGAAATGATTCCCAGCCTCTCAGCTTTCAAACTGATCTTCAGAAGGGAAAGCAGCTTTGGTCAAACATAAGCAAGTGATGGTCTGGCAGTTTCTTTCCTTGGCCACAGCCAAAGGCCGAGGCCGCTGGGGCCTGGGCTGGAGGTTCCTGGCTCACCTCAGCTTCCACCAGCTTCTTTCTGATGCCTTCAGAAGAATCCTCTCGGTTCTGCAGCTTCTCCAGCTCCCTCTCGGCTCGCTCCTTTGCCTGGCGGATATTCTGCAGCAGCTCGGTGGCCTCCGTGCTGGCTTTTACAGCCTAGGAAGAGAGGAGGAAAAGGAGATAGGTGGCCAAATTTATTCATATAAAAAGATGGTGGCCGGGTGCAGTGGCTCACGCCTGTAATCCCAGCACTTTGGGAGGCCAAGGCGGGCGGATCACGAGGTCAGGAGATCGAGACCATCCTGGCTAACACAGTGAAACCCCGTCTCTACTAAAAAAATACAAAAAATTAGCCAGGCACGGTGGCGGGCGCCTGTAATCCCAGCTACTCGGGAGGCTGAGGCAGGAAAATGGCGTGAACCCGGGAGGCAGAGCTTGCAGTGAGCCGAGATAGCGCCACTGCACTCCGGCCTGGGCAAAAGAGCGAGATTCTGTCTCAAAAAAAAAAAAAAAAGAAAGAAAAAAAAAAAAAAAGATGGTGACAGTATGTTCTGCGCATGTGTATCCCAGAACTTAAAGTATAATCTTAAAAAAAAAAAAAAAAAAGATAGTGACAGTGTCCTAAATAAAAAAAGCAGGTAATACTGAATTTACCATTTGTCAAAACAAATACACAATTATTTAATTCTGTATTTCATTATTCTAAGGTGAACTTTTTTTAACATCACTGAATTTGAAATCTATCCTAAAATTAAAATTGATGTAATTTTCTTTCTTGGGGTATATAAGATAATGGTGTATCTGACAATCATTAGCATCTTCAATTCCTTCAATTCGATGCAACGTAGTGAATGAAAATAGAACTAAATGGATTGATCTACCCAGTTATCAATGTATTTGCCTCTAAGCATTAATTTTCTCCTTATTTTAATTATCTCATTTTTTTTATTTTTTTTTTTTTTTTTTATTTTTTTTTTTTTTTTTTTTTGAGACAGAGTCTCGCTCTGTCGCCCAGGCTAGAGTGCAGTGGCGCAATCTCGGCTCACTGCAAGCTCCGCCTCCCGGGTTCACGCCATTCTCCTGCCTCAGCCTCTCCGAGTAGCTGGGACTACAGGCGCCCGCCACAACACCCGGCTAATTTTTTGTATTTTTAGTAGAGACGGGGTTTCACTGTGGTCTTGATCTCCTTTGTTAATTTTCCTATGGGAAATATTGAGATATACTGGGTTAAAACAAATATATCATTCAAATGACTTCACCTGTTTTGCTTTTTTTTTTTTTGATACTGAGTTTTGCTCTTCTTGCCCAGGCTGGAGTGCAATGGCACAATCTCAGCTCACTGCAACCTCCGCCTCCCGAGGTTCAAGTGATTCTCCTGCCTCAGCATCCCGAGTAGCTAGGATTACAGGCATGCGCCACCATGTCCAGCTAATTTTGTATTTTTAGTAAAGACGGGGTTTCACCATGTTGGTCAGGCTGGTCTCGAACTCCTGACCTCAGGAGTTCGCCTCAGCCTCCCAAAGTGCTGGGATTACAGGCATGAGCCACCATGCCCGGCCTGTGTTTGCTGTTTTTAAATGTGGCTACTAGAAAATTTTAAATTACATCTGTGAGTAATATTTGTGGCTCCCTCACACTTTGATTGGAGAGCAGAGTTCTAGATGGAGACATGAGTCCTCTCATAAGCTTTCAGCTAAAGAGGGCCATGAGGGCTTTCATTAGAGAGCTCAAGAATAAGGAAGCAGGGAGCAAATAGTGGATAAGCAAAATGCAGTATATCTATAAAATGGAATATGATCCACCTTAAGCAGGAAGGAAATTCTGATACATGCTACAACATGAATGCAACTTTAGGACATTACGCTAAATGAAATAAGCCAGTCATAAAAGGACAAACACTATATGATTCCAGTTATATGAGGTATATAATGTAGTCAAAATCATAGGCACAGAAAGTAGAAAGGTAGGGGGATGAGAGGAATTCCTATTTGGTGGTTATAGAGTTTCAGTGTAACAAGACGAAAACGTCCGAGAGATCCATTGCCCAGTAATGGGAATAAACTTAGCACAACTGAACTGTACACTTAAAAATGGTTAAGATGGTAATTTAATGTTACGTGGTTTTTTTTTACCACAATTTTAAAAAAGAAGAAGGAGGAGGAGGAAGAGCTCTATTAAACCAAGCCAGCAAACACATTCACAAACATTCTCGATGCCAAAGGTACGTCCCACAACCACATTCATTCTGGCCCTTCCATTAAGCATTTCCAGTGTTCAACTAAAGAAAGGGCTTGAAAATTGCTCTTAAATGTTCTCATCACAAAAAATTTAAGAAGAATGTGAGGTGACAGATCTGTTAGCTGGCTTGACTTAATCATTTCACGATATGTGTGTGTGTGTGTGTATACATCACATTGCATACTATAAGTATATGCAGTTATTATTTGCCAATTATACCTTAATGAAGCTAAGGAAAAAATTAATAACAATTTTAAAAACAAGATAAAATGGTCAGGTACAGTGGCTCATGCCTGTAATCCCAGCATCTTGGGAAGCAATGGCAGGTGGAACACTTGAGTCCAGGTGTTTGAGACCAGCCTGGGCAACATGGCAAAATCCTATCTCTACAGAAAATACAGAAAATCAGCTGGGCGTAGTGGTGCACACCTGTAGTCCCAGCTACTCAGGAGGCGGAGGTGGGAGGATCACCTGAGCCTGTGAAGTCAAGGCTGCAGTGAGCCATGATCATGCCCTGCACTCCAGCCTGGATGACAGAGTGAGACCCTGCCCCAAAAAAGTTAAATAAGTTGGCCAGGAGCAGTGGCTCATGCCTGTAATCCCAGCACTTTGGGAGTTCAGGAGTTCGAGACCAGCCTGACCAACATGGTGAAACCCCGTGTCTATTAAAAATACAAAAATTAGCCGGGCGTGGTGGCACACGCCTGTAATCCCAGCTATTCCAGGGGCTGAGGCAGGAGAATCGCTTGAACCCAGGAGGCAGAGGTTGCAGTGAGCCAAGATCGCACCACTGCACTCCAGCCTGGACAACAGAGCAAGACTCCATCTCAAAAAAAAATTTTTTTTAATTAAATAATTAATGAAATAAAAGGGCCATTAGCACAAACTTTGCAGGATGCTACAAACCAAACCCACGCCCCTTCCCAGTCACGTGACAACCCCATGGCTCCTCCAGCCTTCTGCAGGGCAGGCCTCCTGCTAGCAGAAAGCAGTCTGGGTGGGGAACTGCTTCTCTTACAAATGTGCATAAATGAGGTGCCAGGCCCCCTGAGGCGAGAGATGCAGGCCTCTTGGGTTCTGTCGTAGTATAATTAGAACTTTTACTTGAGAGTCTCACACAGCTTGGTTTTTAAAAATAAACACTGCTGACATGTCTCAAAAGGAAAAACTATATTCAGAACTCTGATATTTTCAGGTAATCGCTCACTCCCCCTTCATTTTCCTCAGCGCTGGGTGACTAATTCTGTTTCTTTCATCTCTTGTGCTCTGGGACAAGAAAGATGTTTGGAAAGGAGGTGTGGTGGGGGGGTAAGTTCCTGAAAAATCACCTTGGGCTTACCTTCTCCAGTTTCTCTTGGAGCTCCTGAATTTTGAGCTGCTGCTCAGCATTGATCTATAATTAAAATCCCAGGAAATAAAGCAAAAGGCAAATCGGCATTAACATCTTGCTACATTCATTGCAGTCCTATTCTCTTGAGGTTTCTATGGGGTCTTTTTCTTTGGGTTTCCAGAACCTACTAAGGGAGAGGAAGAACAATGGCCTCTCGGGGAAGACTTTGTCCCAGTGCAAAGCTCCAAGTTGATGATGCATGTAGGACCAGCAACATACAAATGGCAAAAAGAGAAAGTCGCTCAGTCCTTTAAGACAATAACAGTTTTCATATATGTTTTACTAAGTGTCTGGGTTTGTTGCTGTGGGCAGGCATGACAAAAATGAGCTCTCTTTTACCTCTTTTAGAGCCATAAAGTCAAATGTGGTCACCCAAACGTGGACTATCAAAATAAGCCTCGAAGAGAGGTCTCTATTCATTGACGAAGAATACTCTTCATCAATGATGGGCCACTAATAATAACATGAAAAAAGTTATCTACCCAAAATATTAGTAGCAAAACCAATCATGGAAAGTATACCTTCTCCAGTTTCGCATATTCTCCCACTTCAGGCTTCCCTTGATCCTTAGCCTGTAATTAAAAAGATACAACATATTGGGAAATTTCAACAACCTAAAAAAGTCGTGTAGACTACTTTCTTGGTCTCTGTGACCAAGATAAAAATAGTAAATAAGAATAATGTTATCTTCTGTAAATAAAGATCAAGAGTTTTCCAAGGTATCCTACTATTTCTCAAACTAGGTTGTTTCTCATTAAACTAGGTTCTCCTTTTTCTTGCTAAGATCATGTACGATTTTACCCAAAAAGCACCCTCCTGGAGGGTGGCTGACTACCTTCAACAGTTTATGCTGACATTCTGTTGCTTTCCGCTTGAATTCTTCAGCAGCAAGCCGAGACTCTCTCAGCTCAGATTCGTAGAGATCACTCCGTCTTCTTGCTGAGACAAGGTCCTCTTCCAACTGATTCATCATCAACCTCATTTCTTCCACTTGAGCCTGGTACTCCTAAAGAGCAGGCAATGGAATAAAAGAGAACTTTAGAACTCCAAAAAGAATAGACAGGCAGTGAGGATGGAAGAGTATTAACCACACAGGGAAGATGCACAGTGAAGAGAGATTGGCAAAGAAAAGACCTGGCCAGGTGCAGTGGCTCACACCTGTAATCCCAGCACTTTGGGAGGCCAAGGCGGGTGGATCACCTGAGGTCAGGAGTTCAAGACGAGCCTGGCCAACATGGTGAAACACTGTCTCTACTAAAAATACAAAAATTAGCTGGGTGTGGTGGTGTGGGCCTATAGTCCCAGCTACTTGGGAGACTGAGGCAGGAGAATCGCTTGAACCCGGGAGGCAGAGGTTGCAGTGAGCCGAGATCATGCCGCTGCACTCCAGCCTGGGTGACAGAGCATGACTCTGTCTCAAAAAAAAAAAAAAACACTATTTTAATGTAGAGCATACGTCATTAGCAAAACCACTGGGAACACACAGGCAAATCACACCATACAATATGCATATAACCTTAAGGCATAACACAGGAGAGCCGAAAGGGATGTTCTTTAAACAACAAGGATAAACTGCTTACGTGTAGTTTTCCGCCAAGGGTAATCATTTATATAGATTTGTTCTTTAGAAGTCATGTGCTCCTAACACAAATTAGATATGGTACTAGTTTTAAAATTAACCTTTCAGACAGCACAAGAGGGTAATTGAAAATCTCAGTGGAAAGAATTCTGGAAGGTGAAACTCATCATGTCAGTTTCTCACCATTAATTTTTCTGGGCCCAAAACTGAATAATGACCGTAACATCGCTCCTGCAATGCAAGTCACCCTGAAATCTGGAAGAGTCACAAAACACTGGCTTCGGTCAAAATAACTTGTGAGAAAAATTCCAAGGAAAGAACCCTCCTGTTCCCTTGAGCAAACCCTTTAAGTGATCCAAACAGCCCAACCTTTTCCAAAATGCATTTCTAAAATCAAAACATTTACACTGAAGTTTCTCAGAACTGAGCTCACCAGAAGAAATCGCCGGTGATTTTGAAAACTTTTGGACAAAGTATAAAAACATTCTGCGTTAGCAAAAATCAAGGCTAAGTATAAGGATTATGAATGAGCATTTATGTAATCCAAGGTGACTTGTGGGGTGAGGATGAGAGAGATACAAAATGAAATGAACAAGGAATTGAATCAAGAATGTCTTTGAAAATCACAATATTCAGTAACATCTCTGAGATCCATTCTCCCAAGTAATAATTGGTGAGGAATATTTGAATATTTCTCCAAGAAATAATCGATTGAGCAAGGATATTCTTTTAACTGATAAATTGCAATTTTTGAATAACAGGGTATAAAGGAAACCTTTTATCCCATTGTAGTAGGCGACCCCCCCAGAGCATATTAAAGGGGATGTGCTGCTCTTATGAAAATTGGATGGTTTCCATGCAAGCACACCTCTCCCTCTATTATCTGTAAAGGGGAAAGGGAAAAACAGCCCAAAATGGAACACGGGTCTCATTTCACTCTCTCCCACCCAAAACCATACTGTTATTGAAGGTCAATCCTCAGAATCATGGGGCACACAGGTTTCCTGGGTCATGCATACTAAGCAGGCGATGCTGGATTATATAACTAAAGGTCTTTATAACCTGTTCACAATTATCTAAACTCACAGGGCAGGCCAGGCACGGTGGTTCATGCCTGTAATCCCAGAACTTTGGGAGCCCAAGGCGGCGGATCACTTGAGGTTAGGAGTTTGAGACCAGCCTGGCCAACATAGTGAAACCCCATCTCTACAAAATATACAAAAATTAGCCAGACGTGGTGGTGGGCACCTGTAATCCCAGCTACTTGGAAGGCTGAGACAGAAGAATTGCTTGAACCCGGGAGGCAGAGGTTGCAGTGAGCTGAGATTACGCCACTGCCCTCCAGCCTGGGTGACAGAGCAAGACTCTATCTCAAATTAATTAATTAATTAATTCACAGGCCAGAACATGAGCTGTATGTGAAATGGAACATTGGTTTTTCTGGACTCCCTCAACCAGAGCCATATTTGGCTTTCATAGCTGTGAGCACTGAGCCTGTCTTGCCTTCCTCCATAAAAATTAAAATTAAAAATTACATTTTACAGTTGTGCTCCTATAAATACAAAAATATTAACATCATCTATGAAAACAGTGTCTTTGGCCTAAGCCCACCTTTTTTCTTCTGATGAAAAAATTAAAACATTTTGTGAGACCCTAAAAGTAAAGTGGTCCCTAGATACTGTGCCTGCTAGAGCTTATGGGAAAGCCAGTCCTGGCTACAGGCATCGACACCAAATCTTGAGCATCTTTTGTCCTCAAGCTCACTTTTCTTTCTTGAATTTATGTCGGCAAGAAGGGAATGTAATTTTTGTGTTTTGTCAAGAGCGAGGACAGAGTGTCTGTTCCTTCCCCCCAACATCTCTCTTCCCTGAGCTGTCAGCACATAAGAGGGAGGAAGGCAGGAACCAGGCAACCACTCTGTCAGCTCTCCAACCTCTCGGGGCACCCAGTCTGCTACAAGCATCAAAAGAAAATTCTAACTCATTTGTGGATCCTTTGATATTGTGCTGGATACTTTAAGGAAATCCTATAAATCTAGCAGCTAACCAAATCCCTGCTTCAGGAAAAACCTGAGAGGTGATCATCGGGTCTGTTTGCAAGATCAGCTGAGAGAGAGCTGTGGTATCTCAGGATGGAATGAAAGACTGGTAGGTGTGAGTCAGGTCAGGATGGGGAACTGCAGACAGGTTTCAAGGCCCACCTAACGCAAGCCTTCTGAATGGAGCTTCAGAATTTTGTGGGGAGGAAGGATCAGGTATGATCCAATTCACTCAGAAACCATGGAACACAAGTGACTTCTGTGTTACCCACACTTTTGTCTCCTTTCCTGAGTAGGGGAGCAAGGAAGAAGCTGAAATTGCTAGTAATGATCTAGGAATCACATTTCACATGAGTCTTTGAAGTGTTTTTCTTTTAAACCAAATCTAAATATTCTAGAGGGGGTAGCTAGGTGGAAGTAAAATATTTTTTTAAAAAATGAAGAGCCGGCCAGGTGCAGTGGCTCATGCCTGTAATCTCAGCACTTTGGGAGGCCAAGGTGGGCAGATCACGAGGTCAGGAGTTCGAGACCAGCCTGACAAACATGGTGAAACCCCGTCTCTACTAAAAATACAAAAATTAGCCGGGTGTGGCGGTGTGCACCTGTAGTCCCAGCTACTCAGGAGGCTGAAGCAGGAGAATCACTTGAACCCAGCCGGTGGAGGCTGCAGTGAGCCAAAACTGCACCACTGTACTCCAGCCTGGGTGACAGAGCGAGACTCCATCTCAAAAAAATAAAGAGCCATATAGAAAGTTAGATTTTTAAGAGAAAGATCAGGGAATAAATCCCAAGTCTAGAAAAAACCAATATGCCACAAACCAAATACTGAAAGTTTGCTGCAAGCATTAAAAGCTTTCTCCCGGTCTACAAACATCCTGCTCTCACAAAACTTACCAAAAGTCATAAAATAAATCCTTGTTCCGATGAAAAATCAAATCGGAAACCACGTTTCTTCCCCACAATGGAACTTTTAGCAGTCATTAAATCTAAGACTCCACATGCATGCCAACTGTCGTATGAATCATAAAAGACACGTCTTTGAACTCGGCCACCAACATACACCTTTTCAAAACGTCCTGATAATTCCGTTTCTAAGGAATCTGTGGACACCAGCTGCTCCCTCTGGTGGCCAAACACAGCTTTCATTTCCCCAGGATGTCACCAAAAGTAAATTTCCAGGTATGTTGAACTAATGGGAGAAAATGATTCCTACCTCTTGAAACTTTTAGGATGAAAAACTATGTTGATAAAAGGAGCATGAGTCAACTGTCAAAGCAGATTTCTCAAAGCCAATGTGCAGCCTTCAAAACCTCTAAGACTGCATTATTCAGAGATCTGATAATCCTTTACAGGGTTTCCTTCCTATGCACATTTATTTATAATGTTTTTATCAAGCAACAGAATATTAACCGATCACAACTTTAAAATATTCAGATGATAAATATATTATGCCAACAAAACTCCAAAGACAGTAATTCTTTTTTTAAAGAGTAATTAATGGATAGAGTTATTTGCAGAAGTTTCTTGCATTAGCTCCAGCCAGATGGCTAAGTTTGTGCTACCCAGAGATAGAAATGTTCATTTCTATCAATGTTTCCATTAGATTTTCTGAAGTGAATGAGAGTTGCCTGGCAGCTGATAGTTCAGCTCTCCAATTGCTCACTGCCATCTCTTCATTAAAGTCTCTATTTACAGTTTTTCAAGACACAAAAACCCATGCTAAAAAGGAAACAATGAGGCAATACAAAAATGAGCCATTTAGAAAGAAAACCCATTTAGAAAGAAAAAAAAAGAGTGGGCTTTTTAAAGGTCTCGATTCTCCTTTCTGAAAACACAGAAGACAGCCTTCTGCACTCAGATATGCAGTGTTAATCCTGACTTGACCTTGACCAGAATGGTTCAAACTTCTCCTCTAGAATATTTCTTTTTATAAGTAAAACTATGAATTAGCCTGGCTTCACTCAAAAACTTAAAGTGCATCTGAGAAGCTATTAAAACATTTAATTGTTTTTAACCATCTAAAGCAGGGATTGGCAAACTTTTATTGTAAAAAGCCAGATAGTAAGTAGTTTCAGCTTTGCAGGCCACATGGTCTCTGTAACAACCACTCACCTCTGACTTTGTAGCCTGAAAGCAGCCAGGGCCGATATGCAAATTACCAAGCATGGCTGTGTTCCAAAAAAAAACACTTTATTTATGGAGACTGAAATTTGAATTTCATATAAATTTCAAATGTCATGAAATATTGTTTTTCTTTTGATTTTTTTTCCAACTGTTTAAAAACGTAACCCCATTCTTAGCTTGTGGACCATAGAAAATAGGTGTTGGACCAGCTTTGCCCCACAGGCTGAAGTTTGCCCACTCTTGCTCTAAATCTACATCTTTATTTTTAAAAGCAGACATTATGGGGTATCAGCTTCAAAAGGAGCTGGAACAAGCATTCTATGATGTATATAAATTATGAGAAATCTGAAGTTTCTGAATGACCTACATACCTGTCTCTCTTCCACTCTGCCCCCACCCTTTCTCTCTCTCCCTTTCTTCCTGTTTCTCTCTCAAACATGCCTCTCCTGAAATTAGAGGTCCGAGCGAGCCGAGATGCCGCTGTGATCCCAGGCAAGCAGGCCTACCTGCTCTTTGATTTCTTGGAGCTTCCGGCTTTGCTCTCTGATATCATGGAGAAGCTGCAGTGCTTTGTCATCCTCCTGGGACACCTCCATCCGTGCTTGCTCCAAACTTCGCTTTAAGCTCTGCAGAAAGCAAAAATTTTAATAGGGATGCCCTGTGGATCCTGCTTTGTTTGAAAAGACTCATTAAGAGAGCTGCAAGCTGCTTCGCAGACATCAGGATGGTTTCGAGTGACGGACCACAGTTCACAATTTCCAGTTGGTTGCCGATTCCGGTTTCCATCCTGTAAAACCCCTTGGTTCAAGAAACATCATCTCAGCCTGGTGACCTTAGGGATCCAGCCGGAAACTGCATCAGCCTGTCTCCTGCCACCATCTACCTGTCCTAGGAGATACTTACTTGCATGTTCAGGACTAAAACCTATTAAGACCCAGTAGCTATTACAGCCACCATGTGGATGGCTACAAAGTGTTTTCTACAGTTATTTGTGGGCCCTAAAGTACATATGCCTCTTTCAAAGTAGCAATGACTTCATATCCTCTGCCCAGTTGTCATTTAAGACTCCAAGTGGTCTATTTCTACCTCCTGGCTTATTTTTCCTGGACACCTTTCATCCATAAGAATCCCTTAATGCTTCAATGGCACTGAAATCTATATCTGAAATACATAGCTGAATAACTTCACCCACCACTGAAAGGCAGCCAAGTCTGGAATGGAAACATAGCAGTTATTCTTAATCAGCCACGTTCTATAGATTTCCTCTCCCTTGTGAAAAAAACTTTAGAAATGTGTGATTCAACTTCTTAAGACTGTTTAATTGGGCACATTAAAAAAACACCTGAATGAAAAATTTCACAAGACAATGGAGAAGAAGACAGTCTACTCTTGTGAAGGAAAGAAAAAACGAAAGTCACATGGTAAATAATGACAGAGGGTCTGAGTTTTCAAGGCTATTTTCTTGTCACTACACTAGTTCTGGCCAATGGAAAATTTGATGTCAGGAAGATTGAAAGTAAGTTTTCTTGTACATAGTTGGGAGTCTGGTTCTCAAGGCTGCTCATGTCAGACACAACGCAGACCAGAGAGGCTGGGATGGGAGATGTTAAGATCTTTTGCAACTTGCGGCAAAGATGGATTACTCCCATCTCCAGACTCCGTGGTATCAGCCGTCTACCTGCACTTTCTGCTGGAAATGAGTCCCATCTCATTTCTTGGGGACCTTACACCTGGCTCTCACTACTCTGCAAAACACAGATCTTGCTTTTGTGCTCTCCCTCTCTCTACTCTCTGCCATTGGCTGTGATGTGCCTCATGGAGCCATCATGAAACAGGATGAGACACACACAACAGGAAGTGCCACCTTCAAGGGAAGGGGGCTTCAGGGAAGGCTCACACTGCATTCTGTGATGTAGGTAGCAAGGTCCTGCTCCAGGAGGGATCTCTGAGTCTCAGAGGCCTTCAGCTCCACCTCCTTCTGACTAAGCACAGCCTCCACCTCTGACACTCTCCGATGTAACCGGGTCATTTCCTGCTCCATCTGAAATAAACACATTGACAGGTTAAAAAGGCCCGTGGAGGTTCATTAGGAGCAATCACATCTCAAGTAGCCTTCGAAACCACCTGGTGGTCTGGGCTAAGGCTAATTCACCAAAAGTTAAGTTGGGATGGAAATACCATTGTTTCTTCGCCCAGGAGCGCACAGTTCTTCGTTAAGGACAGTCACCAAATGCTAAGTCACTCCTCTCATTCAAGTCCCGGTTCACACTTGATCACTTCTCTAACCCAGTTAGCAAGGAAGCCACAATCATCATTTTTCACCTGTTTGCTTTTGTTTTTGTTTTGGTTTTGCAGACGTCACTTTAATTTTATCCCAAATCCATCTTGATCCCCCCCCATCTCCTTGCAAAGATCTAGAGGACAAATCCAGGACAGGGCAAGGAGATATTTACTCGTCTGCACTCTTAGGAGTCCCAGGCAAGCAGTGACTTATTAGTTTCCAGAGCGTTGCCTCTGGGCAGGAACAGTGAATGTTAAGAGACGTTGAGCGTAATCAACACAGTGGCCGCAGTGACATAAGCAGGAGTTTTAAAAGACTAGGAAGAGAGACTTCGCAACACTCAAAGCAGATGGGATGTATCTCAGCCACAGGTGAGGACCCAGGCCACCTGCCGGAAGAAGCAGACATCTGGCTGGGTCATGCTGAGAAACGGACTGTTTAAATCCAGGGCCTCCTCTGGTTTAGATTTAAAGGATTTACAGCAACGGCAAGGCCCGAATTCATCTCCCTCTGAGCTGCTGGAGGCGCGACTTCAGCGAGGGCAGGAGCGCCTCACTCTCTACGGATCAGGCGGCTCAGAGCCAGCAGCGGCCCCGGGCGGATCCCTTGGCATATACGGATGGGAGGATCCTGGAGCAAGGAAGGAGGCCGGCTGCGGAAATAAATACCTTGTGACACTTGTCCTGAGAGTCTTGTAGCTCTTTGCTTTTGATGAGAAGTTTCTTTTCCATGGAGCTAGTCTTGGCAGGGGAGTCCAGACCCGACACAGCAGACCTAGGCAGAGAAAAACCAGTGTCAAGGGGGCCAGCAGGTGGGCCTAAGAAGCTGCATTAGGAAGCTGCAACATTTGTTTCATTTTACAAAAACATCTCATGCTCCTGGTGTTAGGTCAAATAATGCCCCCTTCTGTTTCCCAAAGATGCCCATGTCCTAATCTCTGGAAGCTGTGAATATATTACCACACATGGCAAAAGGGACTTTGCAGATGGGATTTAAGTTATGGATCTTGGCATGGAAAGATTCTCCTGGGATATCTGGATGGGTACAATGAAATCACAAGGTTCCTTATAAGATGGAAGCAAGGATCAGAGTCACAGAGACCTAAAGATGTTACACCAATGGCTTTGAACACGGAGGAAGGGGCCACAAGCCAAGGAATGCAGGCAACCTCTAGAAGCTGGAAAAGGCAAGGAAACAGATTCTGCCCTAGAGCCTCCAGAGAGAGTGCAGCCTTGTCTACACTGATCTCAGCCCAGTAAAACTCATCCCGGACTTTTTTTTTTTCTTTCCTTGGAAACAGGGTCACGTTCTGTTGCCCAGGCTGGAGTGCAGTGGTGCAACCTCGGCTCACTGCAACCTCCACCTCCTGGCTCAAGCAATTCTCCTGCCTCAGCCTCCTGAGTAGTTGGGATTACAGGTGCTCGTGACCGTGCCTGACTAATTTTTGTATTTTTAGTAGAGATGGGGTTTTACCATGTTGGCTAGGCTGGTCTGGAACTCCTGACCTCAAGTGATCCTGCCACCTCAGCCTTCCAAAGTGCTGGGATTACAGGCTTGAGCCACCACACCTGGCATCATCTTAGACTTCTGACCTCCAGAACTGTAAAATAATAAATGTGTGTTGTTTTAAGCCACTAAGTTTGTGGTCATTTGTTACAGTGGCCATGGGAAACTCATACACCTATTGGGCACTGGCTGCATACCTGGTTCTATTTGAATGCTAGATATATTTGAACTCTTTTTATTTTTGTTTTTTTTTTCTTTTTTCCTTCACTGACAGACACATTTGAACTCTCTACTCCCCACAGCAACCCTATGAGGCAGATACCATTTATTATCCTCATTTTATATGAGGAAATTGAGGCCCAGAGAGGTTACGTAAACTGCCAGTTGATAAATGGTTTCTGCTGGTCTCAAGAGGGAGCTGGGGTAGACAAGTTGGCTGGATGCACTTGCTATACAACTCTTAGGAAAATATCACAAAAATAACATAGGATGCCCTCCTGAGAGTGGACCAAAAGGATGCTCCCCCCACAGAAAGGGCAAACTTACCCACACTCATCTATGTAACTCATGCACTGTGCCCAGAAGCAGTTAATTATGGGCAGAGATGAGAGAGAGATTCCAGGACAGCTGCCCTCAGTGGTTGGTACACTGGATATGAACACTGGGATTGGTGAAAGACAAGGCCAGAGCAACAGTGGCCAAAGGTTCTTATGCACAGAGAGATGTGGCAGAGCCCACCACTACCCCCAGGCCCATCTTTGTTGCCCTGGTAACGGGGTTGTGGAGCTGGTTGTCGGTGACCACTCAGATCTTACCAGCAGGTGCAAGTTCTGCTTTCTGCTGCCCCAAACTGCTTCCCTGACTAAAAGAGGTCAGTTCCCTGCAGCAATGCAAAACACCTCTCTCCCCACAGCTCCTGGCAATGACAAGGGCTGGCTTGATAGTGCTGACTTGCTGTACTCCAGTGACAGCTTTCCACACTCACACTGTAGGACAGCCAAATGAGTCAACGCCCAGAGTCATGCTCCTCTGTTCAAAATCTCAGGCTGGGCACAGTGGCACATGCCTATAATCTCAACACTTTGGGAGGCTGAGGCAGAAGGATCACTTGAGGCCAGAAGTTCAAGATGGGCCTGGGCAACACAGCAATACCCTGTCTCTATTTTAAAAATAAATAAATAAATAAATAAATTATTTTTTGAAAGACAGTCTCACTCCAATGCCCAGGCTGGAGTGCGGTGGTCCCAGGTCACTGCAGCCTCGACTTCCCAGACTCAAGTGATTCTCCTACCTCAGCCTCCCAAGTAACTGGAACTATAGGCACGCACCACCACACCCAGCTGATTTTTGTATTTTTTGTAGACACGGGGTTTCTCCATGTTGTCCAGGCTGGTCTCGAATTCCTGGGCTCAAGCAATCCGCCCGCCTCAGCCTCCCAAAGTGCTGGGATTACAGGTACCACACCCAGCCGTCTCTATAAAAAATGTTTAAAAATGAGTCGGGCATAGTGGCTCATGCCTCTAGTCCCAGCTACGTGGGAGGCTGGGGTGGGAGGATCGCTGGAGCCCAAGAGTTCAAGGCTACAGTGAGCTACGATTGTACCACTGCACTCCAGTCTGGGTAACACAGCAAGACCTTGTCTCTTAAAAAAAAAACAAATAGGCCGGGCGCGGTGGCTCACGCCTGTAAGCCCAGCACTTTGGGAGGCCGAGGCGAGTGGATCACTAGGTCAGGAGATCCAGACCATCCTGGCTAACACGGTGAAACCCCATCTCTACTAAAAATACAAAAAATTAGCCAGGCGTGATGGCAGGCGCCTGTAGTCCCAGCTACTCGGGAGGCTGAGGCAGGGGAATGGCGTGAACCCGGGAGGCGGTGCTTGCAGTGAGCCAAGATGGTGCCACAGTACTCCAGCCTGGGCAACAGAGCAAGACTCTGTCTCAAAAAAAAAAAGCAAATAAATTGTAAAAAAGAAAAATCTGACCCCACTACTGACTAGTTATTTGACATCTCCAAACCTCAGTTTCCTCAATTGTAAAATGGGCATAATTACCAACCTACTTCAAAGAGTTCTTGGAAGGATTAAATGAAATAATGCATGTAATGCCCTCAGCACAGTGCCTGGCACACTGCAAGTGTTTGATAAATGTCACCTGTTACTACTGTCACTGTTGTTTTTTCCATTACTACCCATGCAGCTTCATAAACAGTACATGCCTCACAGGCCTAAAGCAATTGCTTAAAATGGTAAAACTCAGGGGGCTGAATTTGCTCTGTGCTATTATTCACGTTAAAACAAATGGTGATTATTCATAGAAATGGGCAACAGGGATTGGATCCAGAAATAAATCTTTTTTAAAATCTTACTTTTGGCTAGAAATTTTAACCAAGTTCTACGCTTCTCACCAGCCTGTTTTCTACCTAAATCTAGCCAACACACACACACACACACACACACACACACACACACACACACTCTCTCTCTCTCTCTCTCTCTTTTCATTTTCATATAAGATGAAATGCTTGGCATGGCCTTGAGCAAAATTCCTTTGCTATTTCCTTTATTCCTAATTGCACCTGGCTGGGTGGGCTAGAGAACAAGACCCAAACCACCCACGGAGAGAGTGATGATCCACAGACTGGGTCCCTGGTCCTTCAGAGATCAAAAGTCACCCACATGTCACGAAGTCACATGCATGACATGCATCAGGGATGACAACACAGGTCACAGCTCCTTGTGCTTAGGCAAAAAACTGGCACCCTTTAAAAGAACGATGACATGGGTGCATGATGATAGGTAGGATGTGGCTTGAAAAACTTAATGACACACAGAAGGCTGGCCCCAGTGGGGCTTCCTGTTTAAAGTGCACTGCTATGGGTACAGAACAGATTGCTTTTTCACCCCCCACCAAAAAAAAAGAAAGGCACTTTTAGGTCACTTATCAATGGGCCCAGAAGTGAGGAGATGTGCAGCCCCCACCCGCCGGCACTCGAAGGAGACCATGCGACAGCCCTCCTCACCCGAGGTCCAACCCCTTCATTCTGCTATTCTATGTTTGACAACTGCTCACTGTTTAGAAGTTCTAAGTACAGCAATTAAGAGCTCTTCAGAATAAAGGTGCTAAAGAAATCTTTTTCTTTAAGAATAAATAAAAATCGTATCTAAAAAAAAAAGCTAGAGTAAGAATGCTATGACTAAGCTGCGTGTGTAGCAACAATCCCATAAACAATCATGGGATTAGAGGATGAGGCTGGAGAGTAAAGGTTATCAGGCTTCCTACACCTTCCCTGGTGCTCAATGCAGGTACACATTAGAATCACTTGGAGACCTTTTAAAAAACACCTGATGTGTAGGCCCCATTCAGACCAATTAAATCAGAGAGTCAGACAGATTTGGGGTGTGGCCCCCGGAAGCAACATTTGTATTAAGCCACTGAGTGATTGTAATGTACAGACAGGATTAAGAACCATGGTGCTAATTCGAAGAAAGTGCTTCTGATTTAGGGTCTAGCCACTTAAAACTCATTGTATGACCATCCCCAGCATTTAGTTCCATGTGGTATTTTGGCCAGACCATTTGATACTGGTGTCTTTTCGTCACTCTTTAAGAACCCAATTTTGAAATTAATGGTGGTGGGCTATGAATTGCAAAACAATATACAGATATTAGATAATGATTAAAGCCTATTCTCCCCAGTGTTAATAATTCAGTTAAAATATACCATTTCCATGAATTTCGATAAAAGAAATATAATACAGATAGACATGGCTCAATTTAAAATGTTTATATTCTATTCATTTTTCATGTAGACATGGGGCAATTCAATCTCTAGCATCAATGGTAAGTTCTCAGTATGTATTTCTTGAGCACATATATCCTCCCCAACAAATATTCTGAAATATTACAATTTATTTCCTTTT
This sequence comes from Hylobates moloch, assembly GCF_009828535.3. NCBI lineage: Eukaryota > Metazoa > Chordata > Mammalia > Primates > Hylobatidae > Hylobates > Hylobates moloch. The sequence goes on along the minus strand of NW_026652287.1, from coordinate 13,091,955 downwards.
TCTAAGATTTTCTTTTTTTGTTTTTGTTTTTGTTTTTGTTTTTGAGATGGAGTCTCACTCCGTCACCAGGCTGGAGTGCAGTGGCACAATCTCGGCTCACTGCAACCTCCACCTCCCAGGTTCAAGCGATTTCCCTGCCTCAGCTCCCGAGTAGCTGGGACTACAGGCCCACGCCAGCACTCCCAGCTAATGTTGTTTTTTTTTTTTGTATTCTAGTACAGATGGGGTTTCACCACATTGGCCAGGATGGTCTCAATCTCCTGACCTCGTGATCCACCCGCCTCAGCCTCCCAAAGTGCTGGGATTACAGGCATGAGCCACCGCGCCCGGACTGTTTTCTTTTTCTAAGATTTTTATTAGCCATCTTTCTGACTTTCAAAGCAACAGCAAGTGATTGCTGATAATTGCATTATGCTAACATTGACCATAATGTAAATCATAGCTTGAGAGGTTCTATCGAAGACTGGCGTCGGAGCCACCAGTTACACCAATTATTGTATATTACATGATAATAATATTACATACATATTATCACATATATATAATTACCAAATATAGCCCTGTCCTCTTCAAGCAGCAAGTCTGCTGGTCTAAAATTATGCCGAAAAGTACCACTTCATCAAGCATAGTATTATTTAAAGAGCTGATACTATCACTGCTTTAAGGAAAGTTTGCAAGAAAATCCTCTAACTGGTTGGAACTCTAAAATTATGGGCAATGGGGTGTAGAGTTGCAGTAAACAAACTATCTAATTATGAAGTTCTGTTGACCATGGACTGGGACAGAGTCTATCTGTTCATTAAAATGCCTTCCAAAATTTTTCCTTTGTTCTCAAAATTTTCAAACTTCAACAAAATTTTTTTAACCACCTTCTCTGAGCGTGTGTGAGAGAGAGAGACACCCAGAGAGGGAGATGAGAGAGAGACAGAGAAGAGAATATAAAAGCCCTGCGATCCCCAAGAGAGATACCTGCAGACTAGTGGTTCTCAACCGGGGACAATTTGGCAATGTCTAGACATTTTATTTTCAAGACTAGGGGTACTATTAATATGTAGTGAGTAGAGGCCAAAGATGCTGCTCAACATCCTACAATCCACAGGACAGCTCCCACAACAAGAATTATCCAGCCCAAAATGTCAATAGTGCCAAGTTGAGAAACTCTGCTGTAGAGGCTATTAAGGAAGCCACAATTCCTGTCCTCAAGGAAGTAACAATCTAGGAGACAGAATTAATGCCACAACCTTTGTCATCAGTACAAGTGCTCATTTATTGAGCACACACTCTGTGTCAGGCATGTGTTTAGTGTTTCACGGGTTACTTCACTGAATCCTCCCCGCAATCCTATAAGATGGGTATTATTAATGGCACTAAGCAGGGGCTTGCCCTATACCTCTATGTTCTCCTACCACGTTACCATGATTTGTGCAGGGGTGCCAGGCAGTAGAACCCCAGTTCAAAGCTGAGGCTCTGTCACCGAATAGTCATGGCTTCAAATCCCAATTCTGCTACTTCTTGGCTAGATGGCCTTGGACACACTGAAGAAAAGCGCTACAGAGGCTCAGAGGGGCAAGGTCATGGAGGAAAGGGAGAATGGAACATGTGAGATACGGTGACCTCTATCCATGACTGGCTGCATTCGGTGCTAAGAAGCTGACTCCAGGCCTGAGTCCAGGACAGCTCTGGATACCCAAGAACATCCACATGCCAGGTTGGTTCACAGCCACCCCAGGGAAAGCTCACCCCACAAGAGCAACTCTCCCTCCCTCACTTTAGGGTTCAGGGGAGTAATTAGGTGGGAAGCAGGGTAGATATTAGAAACCCAGGCCAGTTCATGCTCTGGGCTCGACGAGATGCAGTACAATGAAGAGGCTAATAAAAGAACATGCAGCCTGCCCACACGTTGCTTGCCTACTCCTGGCCACATCTCGGATACACAGCCAGTTATCCCCATGGAGAGAAGAGGCACTTCTGAGCAGCGGGTGCACGCAGCCACCCGCCCACACACAGCAGTGCTGTCTCTTCGAACACGAAGCCAAGTTTGGGTTTTCCTTTTTTTCCAGCTTCTATTTTCTAGAAAAACTTACTCTGAAATCAACATCTCTCCCTGATATACACATCTGCTTTATAATTATAGAAGCCCAAAGAGTATTAATAGGGATAATGGTATATGACACAGAAGAAAGAGCAGGCTTGGTCATTACCGCTATAACAGGAAGACATGTTTTCTTAAAATGTATTAGATGTGACCTAAAAATTGCTTTACATGTAACCTCAAAATTTAAGTGAAAATTATAAAATACAGTTTTCCCAATGATGTGCCTGTAAATAATCCACATAACTTTGTTAAAAAACATTACTTAATAGGGCTATGAATAGAATATTGCATATCAAAAGAGAATACAACGTGTACTCCTTCCTACAAGCAAGTGTGTGTGTTGAATACTCTCTAATCACTACTGTGATGATTAAGCTCGTGCTTAAGCATCAAGCCATCCATTTATTCCCTTAGGAATAGGACCCTATGCCTGCAAAATACGACACCAAACCACAGATAACACAGATCACAAATCCCACATATTCTTGGGAAAACCAAGAATGAGTATACTTGAAGCCAAAATGAGGGGACTCAAAATTAGCTCAGCTGAGGGCCCCACCTTTAGTGCTGGCCAACAGCACTAAAAATACATGCAACTGCAAGATGTAATATGCTGCAAAAAATAAAAAACTCATCAGCATTCCGTTTCCAAAAATATACTGGCTTTTAAGATTGAACACTCTGAAATTTGTGAACTTATTTTATTTATTTATTTATTTAGAGATGGAGTCTTGCTCTGTCACCAGGCTGGAGTGCAGTGGTGTGATCTCAGCTCACTGCAACCTCCACCTCCCAGGTTCAAGCAATTCTCCTGCCTCGTCCTCTGGAGTAGTTGGAACTACAGGCACACACCACCATACCCAGCTAAGTTTTTTGTATTTTTAGTACAAACAGGGTTTCACCACGTTGGCAAGGATGGTCTCGGTCTCCCGACCTCGTGATCCACCCGCCTCGGCCTCCCAAAGTGCTGGGATTACAGGCGTGGGCCACCGCATCTGGCCTCTGAACTAATTTTATAAGCGCACTTTAAAATACACAATGGTGGCCGGGTGTGGTGGCACGCGCCTGTAGTTCTAGCTACTCGGGAGGCTGAGGCAGGAGAATTGCTTGAACCTGGGAGGTGGAGGTTGTCGTGAGCCGAGATCGTGCCACTGCACTCCAGCCTGGTGACGGAGTGAGACTCCATCTCAAAAATAAAATAAAAATAAAATAAAATATACAATGGTGCCCATCAGGAACACCTGGAAATATCAAAAACACTATTCCCCTAAAGACAGTCAGAGTCTGTCTAGCTTTGGGGCACCCCTCTCCCCGACAACACACACATAATATATATATTTATATATATATATATATCACACACACACATACATACTGACACACACCACACATACTCATATACATACACACATATGCACTCACACACACAACCAGCAGTGGTCTCTAGTTACATTAGAGCACTTGCTTTGAAATGATTAATATGTAGCTCCAGAATAATTTATCAAAAATCATGCTATTAATAAAAGAATAGCTACTCCCATGATTTGTAATTCAGTTCCCACCTCTAAGCCAGTGCCTCACTTTGCAGGTTAATTTCGTTGCCTCTCACCTGGATGACTGCAATAACCACACTTATGTCCCTGGATCCAACTCTTGTCCCTCGCTATCCACCCTCCACACAATGGTCAGAGGCACCCTTTGTGAAATAACACCCAGATATTCCACATCCCTATTCAAAATCCTGCAAAAGCTTCCTACTCGGTGCAATTTAGAGCAAAGTCCACACCTAAAGGCCCTGATGACCTCAACTCAGACCACGTTCCTTGTGTATCCTTAAGTTCCCCCTACCCAAACATGCCTTTTGTTCACTGAGCACCCATAGGTTAGTGGCAGCCTCAGGGCCTTTGCCCTTTTTTCCTCTCTGGAATACTCTTCCCACTTATTTTTGCTAACCGACTCCTTATTGACATTCTGGAAGAATGCACTCTGTGTGGGCAGGGATGCTTGCTCCTTTGCATTCACTGTTACTTCTTCAGTGCCTAGAAAGTGCTTGGTACATAGTAGGCTCTCAAATAGCTGAATGAATTAATGAATGAATGAACAAATAAATGAATGTGAATCTGCCCCCATCATGTAAGCTCCATGAAGACAGGGATTTTTGTCTCATAGTCAGTGCTATATCCCAGGTTCTCGAACAGCCCCTAGGACCTCAGAGCTGCTCAGTGTGGGCTTAAAAGCTGTGTCACCTTGGGATGCAACTCAACCTTCTTGAACAAATACTCATGCTCGGCTCAGAGAACCTTTCCTTGGGGACCCAGTCTAAAGTGGCCACCCCCAGGCAGTCTCAATCCCAATTCTGCAGACCACCATCTGCAATTGCCTCACATGTGCACAGTAGTTATTTCTCCTTTGTTTCTCCCCACCAAATGCTAGCTTCTTGAGAGTAAAGACCTTACCTGTCTTGCTCAGAGTTGTGCCTTAAGGACTAGAAGAATATATTTGTTGAGTGAATGAATGAATGAATGAATGAATAAATGAATAAATAAATCAATGGTGTGCCAGTACTTCTGTGCCCCCAGGCAGCCAGTTTAAAGGTCACCGTGGGATAAAGGAATCCAAAATGAGAAGTGTGCTGCATGTACGCTGGCATGAAAAAGCTTTCCAGTACCTGCAAGTAGAGATGCCCAGCATTGGTTCTGAGACAGGAATGGCACAATGACACACAGACTTACCCATCCAGGGGATACCCAAGTGCTTCCAGGGTGGGTGGGAGCATGTGACATCTAGGCTGGGAACATGCACACTTCCCACTGGCACTGGATCCTACCAGAAGCCTGGAGAGCATTTTATAGAAAGTGCAGGTTGAAGTGATACATCACAGACTCCATTCAGAGTAAAAAATTGGATGGAGATATTAGGACATCTGTCAGGCCCCCCACGTGGAGCTGGATTCTCTCAATGGGCAGAAACCAGCAAGATGTCTTTATAAGGTGGAAGCAGGGAGAAAAAGAGAGTCAAAAGCACCCCATACCCGTCCTCGGACCTAAATAACAGTAACAAATATGAAATGAACACTCACTCTGCTCATGGCACCAACACTAAGTGCGCTTCATGTCCCCATGGCAAACCTATAAGATAGGCGACCTTACACCTTCCACTTTATAGATGAGGGAATTCAGGCTGAAAGCAGTGAAATGTCTCATTCACACAACAGGCAAGGGGTGAAACCCAGAGTTCAGCCCACGTCTGTCTGATTCCAAAGCCTGGACTTTGAACAGGTATGCTACAGTCAGTCCCAAAAAAATAGACATGTTTTTATCAGTTCTAAAGTTAAAAGTTGAGCCAGGTGTGGTGGCTCACATCTGTAATCACAACACTTTGGGAGGCCGAGGCTGGCGGATCACTTGAGGTCAGGAGTTCAAGACAAGCCTGGCCAACATGGTGAAACCCAGCCTCTGCTAAAAATACAAAAACAAAATTAGCTGGGCGTGGTGGCAGGCACCTGTAATCCCAGCTACACGGGAGGCTGAGGTACAAGAATCTCTTGAACCTGGGAGGCGGAGGTTGCAATAAGCTGAGATTGGGCCACCGTACTCCAGCGTGGGCAACAGAATGAGACTCTGTCTCAAAATAAATAAATAAATAAGTTAAAACTTGGAAAAGTTGACCACCCTCTGCCAGGTGTGAGCTGAGTGAACCTAAGAAGTAACCCAAGCATCATGATGATCATTTTCTTTATCTGTAAAATAATGAGTTATTGCTGGGGCTACATGAGAATGCTTGTCAGGCACTCACAATAGTACCTGGAAGAGTAGATTCTCAGTAAAACCAATTCTTTTACCTTTATTATTAGACAAGTCCATAACTCCTGCATAATCTAGCAAAGTCATGACTCTTAGAGGCAGGGTAGATAGTACAGTGGTCTAGAAGCAACCAGATATTGCTCCAAGTCTTAGATGTGTTTCTACCTTCAGAACCTCAGGAAAATAATCTAATCTTCTTGAATCAGTGTCTTCATTTGTAAAATGGGGATAATACCAGCTACCTCATAGAGTTACAGTGAGATTGTGAGGATTTAATGAGATAATGCACATAAAGTACTCACATAGTTCTGGGAACACAAGAAGTGCTCTACAGAAAACAGGTTCCATTAGCAGTTGTCTACACTGTGCAGAAGGAATTGGTATAACCCCTGGCCATTTTAGTCTAATTCAATTCAACAAATGTTCACTGAAGGCCTGCCAGGGGCAAGGCACTGTTTCAGGCAAAAGAAGGAAGACCTGGTCCTGTCCTTAATGAGCCTTGAACAGCTTGGCCAGACAACACTATTGAAGTGATTCAGTAGGGGACAAGAAGGAGACACAAATGAGCGGGCAGGCTGGGGTCTTGGTATACCAAGACTAAATACCAAGTTCAGGAGCAGCCATTAATTCTGAGCACACTGGGATGCTGTTGAAGGTGTAAGCCAGCGAATGACATCATCCAACCTATGCTTTGGAAGAATTCCACCCTTTGTGGAGAATGGATTACAGCTAGGAAAACCAGAGGCAAGGGAATCAGTGAGGAGGCTACTGCAATAGTCTAAGCAAGAGTCCATGATGGGTGTCAGCGAGGACGGAAAGATGGGCATGGATGCAAGTGTCATCCTAGAGGCACCACTTGGAGAAATTGGCAACTGATGGGATGGCGGGGGAGGCAGAAAAGAATTTACGATGACTCAGCTTTCTTGCCTAGAAGGGTAGGGAAGGTGGTAGTTTCTTACATAAAATGAGAACGCCAAAACTAGCACCTAGTGGCTTACTGAGCGAGCGAGTGGGTCTGTCTATGTAGGAAGGGAACAGAGGATGGGATGGTGAGAAACTGGTAAAACATCCTGGTGATGAGGAACACAGTGTACAATGGGAGGAGGCCATGGGGAGGTGAGAACTAAAGTCAAGGAACTGAATGAGATCACCAAGAACCAACTAGAAAGATAACTGAGGATGGAACTTGAGGAGATGGTACGTACATTGCAAGAGCCTGATGGCAGCCACAAAGGAGTGAGAATGACAGTCAGAGAGGTAGGAGGGAAACCAAGTGTCCATAATACAGAAGAGAAGAAAGTAGAAGGTTGTCCCAAAGAAATGTAGTATTAATGGTATCACGTGGTGAGATGGAACTCACCAGATTTGGTGGTTAGGTATAATCAACAGCTTCTGAGACAGTCATTTCAGTATTGTTGAAAAGGTGGAAAAAAAGAGGTGTTGAGTGCAGGCTCTTCTTTCAGGAAGTTTGTCGGAGAGAGGTCAGGAGATGAACAGCAAGCAAAGCAAAAAGAACTGGGAGAAATTCACGTAGGCAAAGGAAGAGTTGCCAGACTGGCGCAGAGCTTGGGAACATGTAGCGCCATTTAGTCAATGACTGTCTTCTTAAGGGATCCCAGGCAACCATGCAAATTAGCATGTGTAGGCCAGCAAAAAACACACTTGACAGATCTTCTGGAGCCTAATCTTCAGGACTGGGCTAGGATCGTCTGGATTAGATTTCCTAAAGGTATCTTTAAGACAAATGAGAAGGCGGTGGAATGGTCCTGCCAGGGCTGCAAGGCAGGCACGCACAGTCTAAATAGAGAACAGAATAAGGCAAGTAGGAGAACAAGCTGTGCTTGGCTAAGAGAAGGAAGAAATTGAATGAGCAAGAGGAGAGGAGAAAATCCAACACAACACACAGAGGCGAATGTTAAACATCTAATCCAGATAATGAGGGGATGGGAACAACACAAGGCACTTGAGAGCAATAACTATGGGCAGAAGCTAGTTAAGGTTTTTGAACTTGTCTGGGAAATACAGCAGATGCATGCCTTCGTGTAGCAGAGAAGACTCTGTTATTGCTGCTATTTAAAAAATCAAATTGCAGGCAAGACTCTTTCCAATAGGGATCTAGGTAGCAAGCACAAAGACCAAGAGCCTTTGGCTGGATGTAGAAAGGAAAACACTTTTTAAGGGAAGATCCTCCAACCTCCAAGTATTTCATAAAAAGGAAACAGGACTGATTGGAGAGTTCAGGTTGTCTTCCACTAGAATCAGCCATCCCAGGACAGACAGGAGGCAAACAAAAGTACAAAATGTAGATGTGAATAGACATAGATAGTAGAGTCATCAACAAAATGAGAGTTGCGGCCATAAGAATGATTTAGATGGATTAACCAAATGCTTATTAAGCAACTTGTGTATGATCAGCCTGAAGATATGGTGGAGAGTAAGGTCAGTGCAGTTTCCTCTCTTTGCCAGGCTTAAGCTTTAGCAAATAAGAACATTCAGGGAAAGAGTATATACGCGTGGGTTTATGTATGTGTGCGGGCACACACACACCAGATAAGAGTCTCTAAATGAAAAGAGGAAAAAATCTGAGAAACTCAAGAGCTATACAGTCTACCTACTCAATAAACACAGAGACTGAAAACGAATCCCAGCATTTAGACCTGCCTGTCAGCTCCCATCACACCCTGCCCCAACCTCATCATTCATGATTCTCTACAAATGGCTTCCGCTTCTGACAAGCACATGAACCTGGATACCCCACACAAATTTCCTAACTTTTCCTGTCTGTGGAGTCTATACCCACAGGGTTCAAATCTCCGCTAAGCCACTCAAAGCTACATAACTTTAGGCAAGTTGCTTGATCTCCCCATGCCTCAGTTTCCTCACACGTAAAATGAGAATAATAATGGTACCCTCCTCTTGGGCTGGCTGTGCAATTTAAATGAGTTAATCTGTGTAAAGTGGTTGGAACAGAGCCTAGAACGGAGTTGGTGCCCTGTAAGGATGGGCTGTTGTTAGCACCCTGCCCACCTGAAATTCCCTCTACCTTCCTCTCCACTGATCCAAATCCACTGTCTTTTTAAAAAGCCAACCCAAATATTTTACTTTCCATTAGTATGCTTATAAGCCCAGTCCCAGCACAAGTATTTACTGCTCCAGGAAAACCAGGATGAATAAGACCCAGCCTTGCCTTGAGATCACAGTCTACTTGGGGGAATGGACAGACATTCCGAGGAAGATCAGCAATGTAATTTAACAAGAATTGTGAATTGGCATTACCCATTAAGTGTCCCTCATTGGATTTTGCCTTACTCTGCTAACTCCCAAAGATGTCCAATTTGTACCATGATATTCTGCAGCAATGGTGTTTGCTTTACTTTCTCTCAATTGTCTCAACACAACCTGCTTTGACTTGTTCAACTTGATGGGAAGGTACCCATTCTGGGACTGGACCTTCTAATTCTGTTCCCCAATCCACTCCTCCCCAACATCCACCTTTTATCAACAGGTATTTGGTAACTGCATATTAACCCTTTGTAGTTGGTCAGAACCGTGAAGTATCTCTAGCAGAAAAGTCCCAGGGCCTGGGAAGCTTGGTTTCCAATCTGGTATGACTTTGGACTACCTAATCATTGCTGAATCCTTTCCATAGTCTCTTGGTGTGTATAGGAGGACACTATACATACATGGACTAGTGTATTAGTAATAACAAAAATAACAACAGTGAATGTTTATCAAGGCTTTTCCATGTGCCAGGTACTAGACCAAGTGCTCTACGTATTTTATCCATCCCCCTAAAAGTCCTGTAAGAAAAGTATCGCTGTCCTTCCACTTCGCAGTTGAAGAAACTGACATGCAGAGAAGCCCCAGTAGAGCCAGGAAGGGGCACCAAAAACTGGTTCCCCGAAAATTTGGCAAGCAGTGGCAACAGCCACTCTTCCTTCCTCCATGGTGTTTGAATGGCTGGATCCATCGCTGTGTTTTCAGAACCACCCAAAAAGAAAGGAAAAATCCCTGAATCAAAAGGAAGAGAGTGTCCCTTCCTAAAAACAGCCTACCCAGACACCATCTTCCCACAAATTCCAACCCCATCAAGATCCCATTACCCTCGGTGTTCTCCAACTCTTCCCAAAGCATACAACCAGCATGTTTAAAACAAAAACATGAAACCAACTGATTTTTACCTTCTACAGCAAGCTTGTCCAACCCACGGCCCCGGGGGGCTGCATGCAGCCCAGGATGGCTTTTAATGTGGCTCAGAACTTACAAGTTTGTAAGCTTTCTTAAAACTTGATGAGATTTTTTTTTTTTTTTAGCTCATCAGCTATCATTAGTGTATTTTATGTGTGCCTCAAGACAATTCTTCTTCTTCCAATGTGGCCCAAGGAAGCCAAAAGATTGGACACCCTGTTCTAGAGTTTATACTTATGGTTTGCAGAAATGCACGGCTTCACCAAGAACTTAAATGAGGTATTGCCTCAATCTAGAAGGAAAAACCTAAAGAAATGTACCCCTTTTTAACGGGAAGGAAAAGAACTGAGATCTATTTTATTTTTAAAACTTTAACATGCTGTTTCCTGTTACTACCCTACTATTGTCAAGTTCAAGCAAAGAAAGGCTCAGAGGAACAGCCAGGCATTCAGAGCTTGGGGATTCAGTTTGAGTTCTTGCTGGTTAAAAAGGAAAAGAAGCATTAGACAGCTACTCACTCTCCAAGACTAACTTCACCATAACTCCACCCCAAAGACAACCAAACCTAGTTCTCTAGAAACTCTCCGGCTCCCACCAACTCAAGCTGTAAGGAACTCCCACTACGCCTCAGCCATTGAAACGCTGTCATCAAGATTCTTGCTCAGCCTAAAATAATGATGCACTCAATGGCTTAAAAATAGTCTGGGGTCCCAAAATAAGGATCCCAAAAAACGAGGAGCTATCACAGAATTTAAATCATTCTCACTGCCAATTTCTCCATGAAAACTCCTCGTTCATTCAGCTCCACCTCTGAACATTTCATTCAATTCACTGGTAACAAATCTGAGGTCAATTTACCTAGCACAGTACAGCAGCATCTGCAATTTCCTCAGTGGTGTGAAGAATGAGTAACAGCACAGGTAATCAATGTGTGTAAATAAAAACCTGTGATGCTGAAAACGGTGAGAAAAGAAAAAGAAACTCAGGAAGAAACACAGGGTCGCTGGTGGCAAAGGTGGTACCCCCAGAAAATGTCTCCCCCTCTCTCCAAGTAAATTTTGTCAATAAAACTGCAGGAGATGCTAAGTAATTTCATCACTGCCTCTCTTTTATTATATTTCTAATTAATCACAATCTGATATGTCCAGGGTCATCTACATCCAATATTCTAAAATGATGCTTGTAGGTATCACTCACAGGGCTGCCTACAGCAGAGTAGTCAAGTCCAATAGCAACATCACATAACAAGACACAAGATGAAAGAAAATCTTTCTGATTCCAACCCCGTTGCCAAGCTTTGAAAAAACGTTAAAGTTCCCCAACGATAGGAATACTCTGATGCCATCGTCCAAATAAGAAACACACAGTTTTATTTGCATGGACCTTTTTTGAAATAAGAATCTTATTAAACATTCTGTTGGGTCAGGAACAGTAGCTCGTTTTGTGCTCTAAGGATATAGTTTAAACTACCAGAGGTGAGATAGCACATCTTTGAATACAATAAGCAATATAAACACTTCTGGAGGAAAGGATCATAAGCAAATTCAATCAACAAATATTTATCGAGTGCCTCAGCCTTAATACTGAGATGTCCCTGTCAGAGAGCTCCCTAAACTGAGCTTTCTGTGAGAAACAGAAAGATGTCATTCGAGTCTTCCTGAAAAATAAGCAATTAATCACACACTGCTTCAGATTAATTGCAATGCCTAAGATCTCCCATATCATTCTGCCTCTTCCCCTGAAATCTAACTCCCTCGAATCCTCCCTGGTCTTTCAGATCACTGACTAACACCCTAAGCAAGCTTGCATTCTGACCCAGCCAGCCCACTGCTAACCAGAACTAGAACTCTCCACACATGTCCTTCCAGTCCGACGTGTGACCTTCAGTGTGCTGCATGTGTCAAGGTTATGCTGCCCACTAACCATGCATCTCTCAACATCAGGCCTCCACTTCTGCCCTGCTCTTTGACGCCAATGGCAAAACCTCCCAATCCTGCTGAGCCATTTCAAACCCATCTGATGGCACATTCAACAGCTAGTTAGCTCTCTGCCTCTCCCACCACCATCCAGATTGCTTTGGGGTTGTGGAGCAAATCAGACAGAGAGGCACATCTAACACTACCAAAATCCAACCCGAATTTGAAACCCAGCCCCCAGAGAGGGGATCAAGAAAGACCACTTCAACATCTTGCAACATAAAAACCTCTCTCACATTCAATCACAGCCCACGACCTTATTTCGTATCAAATGCCCAATTCCCCACAATACTCTGAAATCTTTTCAGGAACATTACTGTCAAAATAGCACCCATGGGGAGACACCATCCAGGAAGCAACATAACATCCGTATAAATCGATATCTAAGCTACAAATACCACAAAGAGGGAAAGATGCTGCCAAGAAGAATATCAAATTCTGCTCATCTCCTAAGTGGGCAGCAACTAACCCAACATTACCCTCTGAGAACCTGAAAGTGCAGGGACCAGAGTGGCTGGCAAATAACACCATCAGTCCAAGATCTTCTGGGGAACTCATTCCTCTGAAAACAGAATGTCATTGTATCATGAGAGAATGAGGCAAGATACTGACCTCCCACATCCACAGAAGCTACTGCATTTTACAGAAATTCCAGGAGGCTCCTGGAAGCCTGGACCCTCTAATTCCAAGTGCTATGTTAATGCATTTTTCAACAGCTTTTATGAGAATGGAGAAAGACCTACCAGGTCAAGAGGTTTACAGTGATATTTATATTTCCATTTTCTAGTCTCCTGGTTTTTTTCCCCCTATGAAGCCCAGTTTCTTGAATCAATGACTCGGCTACATCACACTCCCTCCTGGTGGCTCACAGTAACGGGGCTTTCTCTGGCCGCCAGCGCTCCACCAGCTCAGAGAGGCTCAGCTGCCAGATCCCTGATCTTGCAGCATACTTGGAGAGGAGCCGAGCACCATCTCTCTGTTAGAGCTCTGGTTCAGCCACTTGCAGCTCAGTTAAACCCATCAGGAAACCTCTAGCTTATGAGACAAGGTTTTTAGGATTCTTTCAATACAGCCAAGATAGCAACCCCCATCCACCCACTTGAGAGACAGATACATAGATGGTTAGATAGATGGGCAGCTCATCTTAACTCCTGCACATTTCTCCTTTGACTGGGGATCTGCACTGCTGGAAATCTCCCACTCTCTCCCCTCTAAAGAAGACTAAAGATTGGAAAACTAACCCAAAGTACCCAACTGACAATTATGATACCACAGACAGGAACAGGTACCTTACACACTGCAAAATGAGAATATTAACGGGCTACCCCCGCAAAGCCCTAACAGGTAGACTGCTTTCCCAATGCAGGCGACTAGCAGCTTCCCTCCACTGCACTCCCCCCACCTATTCCCCCACCCTGCCACCACCACCTTTGGCTCCAAAAGCCTTGCATCAATGCAGGTCCCTTTAGAAAGTCAAATTTTCACTTACTCAGATCTACCAAGAATCCCCAGTGCCTTGCTGTACGAAAACCCCACAAACGGCAGTTCTTCACCCGAGAAACCTGAGGGGCTCAGCTGGCACGGAGAGGATGAAACCCACGAATTCTTCTCTGGTTCATCAAAATTGGAGGTGTCATCGTCAGACTTGAGGGTGGGAACGAAGGGGGGAGGAGCTGGTTAAAGAAAAACAAGAAAGGAGGGGGGGAGGAAAAAAATTTCAGCCGGATTCAACACTGTTGCGGAGAAGATCGTCTTACTCCTTAGGCGCTGGCGATGGCACTGCAGCGCCTGCTTTCAATCTAGCTCGCAACCTCGGCTCCTACAGCAACAAGAGATTAACCCCTTCTCTGCCAACATGGCCACCAACCCGCAGACAGGCTGCCTTCCCGCCTGGGGTAAACTGAAGAGCAAACTCAAACAGGTCACTTGGGCCAACGAAAGCACTTGGGCCAACGAAAGCACTTGGGGAACTCGTGGGGAAGCCGCTCCTTCCTGCTGTTTCCAGAAGGCTCCTACAGAGCAGCTGCTGGCTAGTGCCAGGATGCTAGGAGACCTAAACATATGGATTCCCTCCTCCAGACAGGTCTAAATTATTAATGATTAGCACTAATCATTGAAATAAGATGGAACTTCTACATTTTGTGGATTAACCGGGATGAGAGGAAGGACCAGGAAAAGCGATGTGTGAGCTTCTGGAACTCCTGTTGGGATACCACTGCAGTCTACTTCATTCATACCCGGACAAGTCCACTCCGAGATCTTATTAACCACTTTTTTTTTTTTTTAGTTCATTATGCATCTTCCCCAGCGCAATCATGCCCATCAAATCCACTGCAGTTTAATCAGCATAATGAAGCACCAGCCAAATAAAGTTCCTACCGGTGATCTACAGCACCCCTGCGCGCTGACGGTGGGAATGCACGGATGGACATATGCGGCTCCTACCTCCTTAGGGCTTCACTCCCGGCTGGGGGCGTGTTACATCCTCTCCACTTCCTGCCGACCTACTAAGCGCTCTCGGTCAGGGAGGTGGACACTCGTCCATCAGTCACCAGGAGGCTGCCCATCGCGGTGGGCTCCCGGGGGTGTCCCCAGCCAGAAGCGTTACCATGGTTGCAAGCTGAGGCGTCCGTGGCGGGCCAGCCAGGCGAGTTGGAGAGCCGAGCATCACATCCCCCGCAGTGCAGGCTGCATGCTACTGGCTCCGTGTGTGCGTGCTCTGGCTGTAACCCCACCTGGCTGCCGCCTGGTGCCAGGGGCCAGTGTTGATCCCAGTGACAGAGCAGCATGAGTCACTGCCCGCCAGGGCTCGCTAGAGCTCCCCCTAGGACAGTTGTCACAGCCCTTCACAGCCCAGACTTCTTTTTAACTCCTCGTTTTCTGGACAAAGCTGGGTGCCAGATATGAGCAGCAAGCAGTCTGTTTTCTGCTTACAGACTCCAAAAAAATCTGGCTGTTTCCAAAATTCCCCGATGACAACAACATCCGAAGTGGCGCTAGGAAGTAATTGGAGCAGGAAAGGGATGTAGAGGGGAGAGGAGATGAAGCCAGAGGTCTGGCTGTTCCTGAGAAGTACAAAAGAACATTCTCAGAGCTTCGGGTACATTGAGATGAGGTGGGAGAGTGAGGAAGATTTAAGATGTAAAATGTGCACTACCAGAAAATTATTTAACACCTCCAGCCTCTCAAGAGAATTTAAATCTTCCCTGTTAGTGTCAGAATCTACTTGCTTAATACTTTAAAAATTAGCTGATGGAAAGAAAAATTAGATTGAACGCTTCAGCCCACATCCCAGGTGTACTTCCATCAACAGTGGCTCAAATCCAATCTGATTTCAATTATCCAGTACATTTTTTAATAGCAAAAAAAAGGTTTTAATGGAAATTGTATTTCATAAGGATCAAAAAGAGAAGTTTTCCTTCCTGAAATAAGGAAACTCAGATAAAGACTGAGGAAATTTATGGAGAGAGATTTGCAGATGATACTAATATGGAAGCAAAGTGGTTAATGGCAATTGTTCTGGAATCTCAGTTCAAATCCCAGCTCCACCACTTACTAGTTCTGTGACACTGGGTAAGTCACTTAACCTCTCTGAACCTCAGTTTTCAACATGGCAATATCTATTTCAATGGACTATTAGGAGGTTTAAATAAAATAATCCATATAAAAGTGTTTAGCACAGTTCTTAGCGTACAGTAATCACTCCACAAAGATGACCTGCTATTATTGCTACTGCTCACAGGAGTTGCATGTTTAGGAGAGAGCCTGCAGGTCTTGAAGGCTACTGACATACAGCAGAATCTGTACTGAATGTTCTTCTTTCCTGCGCAGGGCACAGACACATCCATGTGGATGTTTGTGTTAATCATATCATTTAATTCCTAGTAGAACTTCAATTCCTTTCCACTATACACTAATTTATCTTTAGCAGACCAAAATAGAATTCCATTTCTGAGTGAGAAGTATAATTAATGGAGGGTAAAAGCCACCCTCAGTGAAATAAGTATGATTTTGAAATCCTGTACTATAAAATAAGATTCATCTATAAAACTCTTGCCACGCCCAAAGCCAGCTTAATGTGGTTGAGATTAGAAAAAGGGGCAGATAATCTTCAAGTTAAAAGGAAGAAGAAGTAGGCCAGGCACAGTGGCTCATGCCTGTAATCCCAGCACCTTGGGAGGGCGAGGCAGGTGGATCACCTGAGGTCAGAAGTTCAAGGCCAGCCTGGCCAACATGGTAAAACCCCATCTCTACTAAAAATACAAAAAAATTAGCCAGATGTGGTGGCGCATGCCTGTAGTCCCAGCTACTTGGGAGGCTGAGGCAAGAGAATCGCTTGAACCTGGGAGGTGGAGGTTGCAGTGAGCCGAGATCGTGCCATTGCACTCCAGCCTGGGGAGCAAGAGTGAAACTCCATCTCAAAAAAAAAAAAAAAAAAGGAAAGAGAAGTCAATGTGAAATATACTAGCTGGTAACAGGTAAGATATTCACAGCAAAGATTAAAGGCTAGGGATATAAACCTCTAGACAGCTAGTCGGTCAAGTACAACAGGAAAGTTTGAAAAGAAGGGCTTCTTAGGGCCACATTCAGGCAGAGGAAAAAGCCACAGCCTTAAGCCAAAAAGAAGTGGGGGAACTGGAAATATTCTGCCCTCCAGAAAGTGATGAGATGTTTACCCTTGTCCAGGGCCCTTCAGTGGGAAAGAAATAAAGCAGATAGGAAGAAGCAGCCACCTCAGGTAGAGTGTCCACATTTACAGTATCCTGTTACAATTCAAGAAATTAACACAAATACTGGTCCAGGATCACTGAGCCCTTGGAGCACTGGCAGATACAAGTGGAGAACTTGTAGGGGCGTTTTTGCAACCCAGGGCACACAGGATTTTCTCCCCACCCCACCCCCACCCCAACACCCTCCTTCCGATCCCTACCAGAAATAAATTCACAATTAAAAAGTAAAAATCAACAACTACACTTTACGGGTGCAACAACAGATACAAGAAATGGGAGAATTAGCCCTCCAAAAACTGCAGATAAAAGAACAATCTAAAATGAGCCATAAAATTTTTATTATCAAGGTAAATTAGTAGAAATTCGTATCAAAGAACATGACACTTTGAAAAAGAACCAGGTACATTTGAAAGGAACCAAACTGAACTTCCAGAAATAAAAAGTCTTGTTCTTGAATTTAAGGTTAAAAATTCACTGAATATGTTAAATGGCAGACTAGATACAGCTGAAGAGAAACTTAGTGAACTAGCAGTTAGATCTGAGGGAATCACATAGAACCTTGATACTTAAACTATGGTCTGTACACTGGCATTATCACCATCACTCAGAAGCTGGTTAGAATTTAATTCTCTAAGAATCTCAGGCCCTGCCCCATACCCATGGAATCAGAACCTACATTGTAACAAGGTCCCCAGGTGATTCATGGGCACACCACAGTTCAGGAAGCACTTGTGTACAATGCAACACACAGAGACAAAGAGACAGAAAACATGAGAGGTCAGAAGACAAAGACAGAATGAGAAGATCCAATATACATCTAATGGGGCACAGAAAGGGAGATTAGAGAACTACTCTAAAATATGGATGCTGCATTTTTTAAGGATAGTGTAAAATCTGGTCATGTCCAAAAACTAACAAGTATGTGATCACATACAACTTGGGGATATAATTCTTCTATTTCTTGTACCTTATATAAAATGTCTCTTTTTTGATCCTTACAAAATGTGATTTTTTTTTGCTTCAATAAAGGTATTTTTAGTTCACTGAAATCATATTGATCTTGAGTCTATGTTGATGGAGGTACACATGGCACCTCAGTACACAGGACATGCCAGGTACCTAGTAGGTGCACAGTAAATATTTGCTAAGCAAATACATAATTAAATGGCAAGAAAATAGGTCTCATAAAGAGAGCACCTGACATAACACAGGCCACAAACAGGGTACTTGATGTTGAATTAAATGAAGAGGTTTTAAAAGTCGAGATTGTTCTGTCTGAGAAATATGTTAATGAGTACCTACACTAATCATTTCTGATACAGTATTATGAAATCAGCAGCTCCCCCTACTGCCACATACCCACCACATTCACTAATGACAAATAAGAAATCATATAGTAAGATCTATTGTTCACTGGGAAAAGCCACTAAAAAAAATAGAAAAAAATGTTTCCATATATATATATTTTTAAATATTTTAATAAATCAGCCTGTTTGAGGTAACATCAGAACACAGTCTCCTTAGTGGCAGAGGCTATACAAGTAACTTCTTGGGTTTTGTTTTGTTTTTTTTTTCAGTTATAAGATAGATAGCAGAATCAAGGCTTTCAGAAACAAAGAGCTATTTTAGGAGCTATAGTTAATTTCTCTTCTATAAATTCTCTCTCTCTCTTTTTTAATCCTAACATTCATTAAAACCTTTTGGGGGAAAAAATTATCATCCTCAAAAATACTTAAAAAAAAACAAGGAAAGAAGAACCAAATGGATTTGTCCTCTTGGGACTCCTTCTAACATGCTCCTTTGAGCTCCAGCTGCCTCATTCCCACCTTTGATTTTTTAGCATAGCCCACTAACACCTCAAACAATACCTGGCTGTCCTTATTCAATGTTTAATATCTATTTTTTAAGAGAATGAATGAAAAACAAGAACCTTACGTGGGGGATAATTATTTAGACCTAATGTGCCATTCCACGCAACATACCACTTCAGGAAACCCAGGAAATGATATGCTTCAGAGTACCCAATGTATTCATGAAGAACTAGCATATTAAAAAAAAAAAAATACTGAGCCTAGTAAAACTCCTAAGACTTTTAATCATCACCATGGATTGCAGAAATGGAAGATGAATAAGAGCCAGCACTGTGTCATAAAGGATGAAGGCACACAAATAATTATTGCGTGATGATATAATGAATCAGGACTGTGCCTAGAATACAGTGGGCACGCGCTAATATTCAACCAAAAACACGTTCAACTTCATTCTCTCTACCATGATGTCCCTCACCCTTTTAAAAAAATGTTAATTGACTACTTAGACGCTATGTTCAAACTTAAAGGAAGAGTACCAAAAAATAGCTATCTTCCAGTTGCTTAAAATCTAGAGCACTAATGTGATCATACTTATCAATGTTATGAAGACAGAACTGTGAAATAAATGAAGAGGAGAATACGTGTGTTGTTTAGAGGTCAAGATATGGGTGTGAAAAGCAGAGAATACATAAAATGGCTGATGGCAAGTTTTGCCAGGGGCGAATGCAGTACTTTTTTGCAAGTTGCTGTAGGAAAGTGTCACGGAGGGGATTTAATCTCAAGAGCTGGTTAAAAGGTACCTTCATGGGCTGGAGTGGGGAAAAGTGCTACTTTAGAAAAGCCCCAGAAGCCAGAGCAATGGCCCAAGAGCGTAGTGAATAATGAGGCCGGAAAGAAAGTGAAAGTGAAGTCTTGGTGGATTGACAGATGTAAAACCAGAGTGCTGGGTTAGTGTCAGTACTGAGACGGATACAATCATTTCAATAGTGATGGGTGGAAGAGGCTAGTGCTAGAAACTCTAAAAGACAAGTCTACAATAGTCAACATGACAAATTCTACACTAAGGAAATGATAACAGAAACAGAGAGGATGGGATTAACAGGAGACAGGTTTGAAATATTATGAGATGTATATATATACATATATAGGTTTTCGTCCACGGTTCCTGTCTCATGACTCCCATAGTCTTTTTTACAATCTTTTGTTATTTAGGGGTGCTTTAGGCTTTAGAAGCAGGCTTTGAAAAACAGAATCTCTCTGTCTCTCTCTGACCTCCTCCTGCCCTCCTTTCATCTGCTCAAGGTGGGACTCTAATCTTCCCCCACCTTTCTGACTTGGAGCTGGCCATAAAGAAATTTCCTCTGCCTTGTCTGATTATAGGTCAGAAGACCCCATTTCAGAAGGGGTCCTGCCCCATAACCTGGAGGAATGAATGCTACAGAGAGGCCAAGAAAGATCTGAACAAACAGGCCTTGCTGGGATTCCCCACTCAGCCTATGAGGATTAGATCATAGCCTTTTTGTGCAATCCCATTCTACATGGTTGTTGATCATGCCTATCCAATGGCGTCTCCATGAAAGGCCCCAAGAGGACAGGGTTTGGTGAGCTTCCGGATAGCTGAACACGTGGAGGTTCCTGGAGGGCGACCAGGGAGGGCGTGGAAGCTTGCAACCCTTCCCCCATACCTATGCATTTCTTCATCTTTATCCTCTGCAATGTCCTTTAGAATAAAATGGTAAATGTGTTTTCCCAAGTTCTGTGAGCAGCTCTAGCCAATTAATTGAACTCAAAGAGGGGGTTGCAGGAACCCCAATTTGAAGCCAGTCAGCGAGAAGTTCCAGAGGCCTGGACTGGCAACTGGTGCCTGAAGAGGGGACACTCTTGGGGACTGAGCTCTCCGCCTGTGGGATTGAGCCCTATCTCCAGGCGGATAGTGCCGGAACTGAACTGGAGGACGCCTAGTGGTGTTCACTGCAGAACTGACTGCTTGCTTGGTGGTGGGGAGAAAGCCCCCACATGTTTGGTCACAGAAGTCTTCTGTGGAGTTGACAGTTGTGGTGTGAGTGGAGGAAAGACAGTTTGAGTTTTTCCACATTCAGGTTATAGAAAGAAGTTGCAAAATGTGGCTGGGCATAGTGGCTCACACCTGTAATCCCAGCACTTTGGGAGGCAGAGACAGGCAGATCATTTAAGGTCAGGAGTTCAAGACCAAACTGGCCAACATGGTGAAAGCCCATCTCTACTAAAAAAAAATATAAAAACTAGCCTGGAGTGGTGGGGTGCTCCTGTAATCTCAGCTACTCGGGAAGCTGAGGCAGGAGAATCCCTTGAACCCGGGAGACAGAGGTTGCAATGAGCCGAGATGGTGGCACTGCCTCCAGCCTGGGCAACAGAGTGAGATTCCATCATCTCAAAAAAAAAAAAAGAGTGGCACAATCTGACAACTGATGTTAGAGCAGAGATTTTGATGGGAGCTCTTATCATGGGAACAACTCTGAGAGAAAAGGCTGCAATGGGAAGAAGAGGAAGATATCCCATATTGAAGTCTCATGGGAATGAACGAAGAGAACAAATTAGGGGATCAGCAAATAGAGCTGGCTACTAAATATACATAAGTAATTGATCCCAAGAGAACAGATTACATTGCCTAAAGCCTCAGGCAAGCCCCCTAGTTTCTCCCCTCCCACTAGGAAGTGGTCAGGCATGACTTGCCCACACAACACACTGTATATATGAAGTTCAAGACCAGGCCTCGTGGCTAACACTTGTAATCCCAGCATTTTAGGAGGCCAAAGCAGGTGGATCACTTGAGTCTAGGAGTTCAAGACCAGCCTGGGCAACATGGCAAAACCGGGTCTGTACAAAAAATACAAAAAATCAGCCGTGTGTGGTGATGCACATCTGTAGTCCCAGCTACCGGGGAGACTGAGATGGAAGGATCACTGGAGCCTGGGAGGTCAAGGCTGCAGTCAGCTGTGACTGCGTCACTGCATTCTAGTCTAGGTAACAAAGCAAGATTCTCTCTCAAAAAAACAAAAAAGGTGGTTCAAAAAGAAGACAAAGGAAATCCAGTTTGCAATAGACTTAAATAAATTAAAAATTATGCCATCTCTTTGCCTCCCCAAAAAGTCATAAAAATACTTCGGGGTAACATTGATTTGGGCTGGTGATCAATGTTTACAATGCTGTCTTTAAAGTCAATGAATAAGGAAGCCAGCATTCCCAAAGGAGTCTTCCATCAATCAGTCTAAACAATGCCAGGGGCTGGCTGCCAACACCTAAGCAGATAACCTCTCTGGTGGTGGATTCCAATGGAGATGTGAGCTCTAGCTGCCTCTCGCCATACCCAAAAGCCATGTTCCTATGAGGCTGCTTAATATTAAGTTTTTGGTAATCAACTTACGTTTCCCTACAGATTCATACTTTAGAGATGCTTTCCCTGACTTCTGGATTGCACTTTAACCAGACTTCTTAACATTTTAGCTTTACTTTGTTTTTTTCTCTCCCTCTCAGTCTAGGTACTCAGCAATCTGTGAAACACCTACATAGGCTAGAAATACTCAGAAGAGGAACGTTTCAAATTGCAACTAGTCATGAGTGCATTTCTTTGCAAAGCTGAATTTGGATATACCCAGTTTTTCACCCTGGTGGATATCCCCCAGGAAATTTTTTTTTTTTTTTTGAGACTGAGTCTCACTCTTTTGCCCAGGCTGGAGTGCAGTGGCGTGATCTCGGCTCACTGTAACCTCTGCCTCCCGGGTTCAAGGAATTCTCATGCTTCAGCCTCCCAAGTAGCTGGGATTACAAGCACCTGCCACCATGCCCAGATACCTTTTTTGTATTTTTAGTAGAGACGGGGTTTTACCATGTTGGCCAGGCTAGTCTCAAACTCCTGACCTCAAGTGATCCATCCGACTTGGCCTCCCAAAGTGCTGGGATTACAGGTGTAAGCCACCACATCTGGCCCAACCAGGACACATTTAAATAATAGCAAAGGAGCTAGTTCATCAGCACCTGCTTGCTGTAGGCCCAGGCAACCTTCCCTTTCAGCACCTTCCCCCGTGAATTACCTACACCCAATAACACATCAGACTAGATTCATTCTTTGCTGCCTTCCCTATCTCTTTAGTATCCTTTTCTCCAACTTTCTTTTTTTAGAGACAGAGTCTCACTCTGACGCCCAGCAGAGAGTGCAGGGGTACAATCATAGCTCACTATAAGCTTGAACTCCTGGGCTCAAGCAATCCTCCCACCTCAGCCTCCCAAGTAGCTGGGATTACAGGTGCACACCACCATACCCAGCTAGCTTTTTTAATTATTATTTTTTGGTAGAGACACGGGTCTGCCTATGTTGCCCAGGCTAGTCTCGAACTCCTGGCCTCAAGTGATCCTCTCACCTCAGCCTCTCAAAACTTTTCTCCAACAGTGAAAAGATTTATTCTTAATTTTTTTTTTTTTTTTTTTTTTTTGAGACAGAGTCTCGCTCTTTCGCCCAGGCTAGAGCCATCGCACCCGGCTAGTCTCACCCTTCTACTCACTCCTCCAGTAAGGAAGAAGGAGATTATCTGGCTCATGAAAAGTAGACATTTATTTGGCCATGTTTTACTAGAAGGCAGAATTACTATGTCTTGAAAGTAAGGGCCAAATTTAAAACTTCCCCTTTTACTACCTAGGCACAGGCGTTGCAGGCACTCAACCAACCGAACACTCTTGTCCTCCTTATTTCCATCAGGCCCCCTGTTGTGGCAAGGGCCCCCCCACCCCGCCTCCACCCCGTTCATGAGGGAAGGCCACCATTCTTCTCTGTCAGTAGGATGGGCAAATTTACCAGAGTCTTGCATCAGAGCTTACTGGGTGCTTGCCCTGCCAAGAATAAAGTGGGTATTTTGGTCTCTATCTGGCTATCTGTTCTTTGTGTGTGTCCTTTATAAGTCAGAATTTTGAAGTGCTGAAAGGGTGGTCTTAGATCCCAAACTGCCAGTGCTGTAGTTGAATGTTCCATCACCACGGATGAACAGAGTTGGCTATATTTATTTTCTCTGAAGTGAGACACCAGAAATCATTTCCAAACTCTCAGTTATGAACCACCTGGGCCTCTAACTCTTTGTCCTGAGGCTTTCATCTCTTTTGATTCCTGCCAACCGCCCTTTTTAGTTCTATCCAAACTTCACCCTCAGAAAATGAGCATAACTGCAATCACCACACTCATAGAATTGATTAGAAAGTTGGCTGCTGAACATAGTCCCAGATGTTTAATATAATTTTGAATCTTTGGCCAAATCATTTCCACGTTTGCTTGGTTGTGAAAGGTTTTCCCGCAAGTGAGAATTTAAGGGTTGAAGACTCCAATTTATGGGCTCTCCAACAAACCCACTCTGTTTCCCATCTTCCCCCAAAAAAGGCATTAATTTATCTCACTTAGAATTGATTTACCAAACTTGGATTTGGCATTGCACTGCTGGCTTGCACTAAGAGGCCCAGAAGGAAGCAGTCCTATGGAAATGCCAGGGTACGTTTCCGAGGGATGGGGCCCGCCAGGTCACAGGGGGTCTCATTTATGGGAAACCCAATGGTGAAATTCCTCAGGGATCAGTATTCAGAAAATGGGTCTCCTCTGAGCAGAGCATTCTGGACTTTTTTCTCATGGAACTGGGGCTCTTGTAACTGTTCATATTCTCCTTTCTGCTTTGGTCACTGGGAGACTGAGAGTCCCAAATCATTCTTCCTTTGGCAACTTAACAGGAACTTCCTTGTTTTTACTTTTAACCCTGACTTTATTTCCCTATCCTCATACTCCTTTCATCTGGATTTCTCTATTTATTCATTATGTTTTTAATATTGCAATTATCTCTAGAATAAGTTGCCCTCAATTTATCTTGGAATAAAGTAGAATAGTACATATTTTTGACATCTCTGGAAGTAGCTTCTAAATTCAGACTAGAGGGGGAAAATCCTATAATCCTAATTCATAAGCATTTAGCTCTTTTTGGACTATTTTTTCTTATCAATAATTTACCTTCTAAAAACAGAACAGCCCCCAAGAGACACATAAATATTTGTCTACATATCCCATAAGAGATTATAAGACTATATGTTACATTACTGACTAGATCTCTTTATTGACTGACTAGATCTCTTTATTATTCCGTTTTTGTTTTAGTAGGTGGCGCTCACACGCTCCTGGTCTAGTAAGTTGAATTTCTACCATCACTACTTTACCATCCCACCCCTCTTGCTCCCCTTCCCGTCCACGCCGAAACTCCAAACAGACCCAACTCCTCTTCCTCACTTCCTCCTGCCCCTGAAGTAAGTGAGTGTCCAAAAGGAAGATACATTTAAGGGCCAACCAAGTCTAACAGAGAAGCATATATACCATCCTCATAGAACTAGCTTAGAAAACAAAACATGACCAGATAACCCTTCAAATGACAGGAAGCCCCAAACAAGAAGAACGTTAAAAGGCCCCAAACAAATGAATACACAAAGAAGATGAACTTTAAAAGGCCCAAAACATCACGCCTGTAATCCCAGCACTTTGGGAGGCCGAGGCGGGCAGATTACCTGAGGTCAGGAGTTCGAGATCAGCCTGGCCAACGTGGTGAAACCCCATTTCTACTAAAAATACAAAAAAATTAGCCAGGCGTGGTGGTGCATGCCTGTAATCCCAGCTACTTGGGAGGCTGAGGCAGGAGAATTGCTTGAGCCCAGGAGGCGGAGGTTGCAGTGAGCCGAGATCGTGCCACTGAACTCCAGCCTGGCTGACAGAGGAAGACTCTGTCTCAAAAAAAAAAAAAAAAAAGGCCCAAAACAAATACGTGCATGCTCACATACCACACACACACACACACACACACACACACTAAATGCACAAGCCATTGAGATAATGCAATTCTAAAGGCAGGACACTAAATAAAATAAATGAAAAAATAATGTCAAAACCATGATATTAGCTGTGGCCTTGTTAAAAAAAAAAAAAAAAGCCATAAGGGGTTTTCATTTGAGAAGAGTGCTGCTTATCAGAAACCAATGGCTAAGTGGCAGATTCGAAGGATTAGCATGGTAGGGCCATGCTTAAATGAATGAAGTATAAAGATTGCTTCATTCATTTCAATGATGCAAGAAAATAACCTGCCAATAAAAATTACTGAATTTGGCCGGGTGCAGTGGTTCATGCCTGTAATCTCAACACTTTGGGAGGCTGAGGTGGGTGGATTACCTGAGGTTGGGAGTTCAAGACCAGCCTGACCAACATGGAGAAACCCCATCTCTACTAAAAATACCAAATTAGCCAAGCGTAGTGGCACATGCCTGTAATCCCAGCTACTCAGGAGGCTGAGGCAGGAGAATCACTTGAACGCGGGAGGCAGAGGTTGCGATGAGCCGAGATCATGCCATTGCACTCCAGCCTGGGCAATAAGAGCAAAACTCCATCTCAAAAAAAAAAAATTACTGATTTCTTGGGAGGCAGCATAAAGATGTTGTTAAGAGGATAGGTTGGCTGGGCGCGGTGGCTCACGCTTGTAATCCCAGCACTTTGGGAGGCCGAGGCGGGTGGACTTTTGGAGGTCAGGAGATCAAGACCATGGTGAAACCCTGTCTCTACTAAAAATACAAAAACAATTAGCCGGGCGTGGTGGCGGGCGCCTGTAGTCCCAGCTACTCGGAGAGGCTGAGGCAGGAGAATGGCGTGAACCCAAGAGGCGGAGCTTGCAGTGAGCCGAGATCGTGCCACTGCACTCCAGCCTGGGCGACACAGCGAGACTCCGTCTCAAAAAAAAAAAAAAGAGGATAGGTTGTGCTAGTGTTATAGGAGCATAGAATATTCTGGAAAGTTCTATGAGAAACTGACAATAGTGTTTTGCTTGAGGGAGAGGAGTTGGACGTAG
This sequence comes from Hylobates moloch, assembly GCF_009828535.3. Classification (NCBI taxonomy): domain Eukaryota; kingdom Metazoa; phylum Chordata; class Mammalia; order Primates; family Hylobatidae; genus Hylobates; species Hylobates moloch. The sequence goes on along the minus strand of NW_026652287.1, from coordinate 13,065,466 downwards.
GGTGGGAAGGAGGCATTTTTTACCGTGTAACCTTCTGTATAATGTGAATTTTCTGCTACAGGCTATACCACTTTTTCAAAACAACAAAGGCAAAGCGAATTTAGAGTCAGGGAGACCTGAGTTTGATTCCTACCACTGCCAACTTCGGGCTCCATGACCTCATATGTATTGTGGACTAGTGATAGGACCTGCCTCACAGAGGTTTGGGGAAGAATAAATGGAACAATAATAAGAATAAAGCACTTTGCAGAGCTCCTGGCACATAGTAGGCACACAATAAATGGCATGGTAATATCATACATGTATAAACATGCTAGTGAAGAACACTTATTCATTCCTTAATTAAAATTCAATATGGGACAACAGTAAAGTGGGGTTCAGGGAGTCAAGGAAATGTCTTTTTGCTATCAGAAGGCAAAGATTAGGTCAAACCACCATTTTGAAGTATATGAAGGATGTAATGTCCATCTAAGAGAAAAGCTTTAAATTCCTCAAAGCAAGGCCTAAAACCCAGCAGTTCTAAGCAGTCCCATTCACCCACAGGAGTCCTGAGCCAAAAAATGGCCTCCCCATACCTTAAGCCTGAAGACAAAATGAGGAAGACTCACAAAGATAAGCAAGAAACTCTGAGGCTAGCATCTAATTTCTTCCTTTTGCTGGGCATCCCAACTCGAATATGCACAGAAATCCCCTGGGAATCCTTATTAAAATGCAGCTTCTGACTCAGCAGGCCTGAGTCTCTGGAGCTCTAACAAGCTCCTAGGTGATGCCGATGCTGCCGGTCCACGGTCCACACTCTGAGTAGCAAGGTCCTACTGCCTCCACGTAATAGTTTTGCTGTTCACTAACAGTAACAGTGGCAGAATTGAGAGATTCACATTACTGTGATGTTCCCTCTCCTGATAATAACCTGGCCAATTCTTCTAAATCAATGGTTCTCAACTGAAGGTGACTGTAGCCCCCAAGGGGAGACTGGGCAATGTCTAGAGTCATTTTTGGTTGTTGCAACTGCAGGGGGAGGGTGCTACTGGTATCCATGGAGAAAGCACAGCGATGCTGTTCAACATCCTGCAATTCACAAAACAGCCCCCACAGCAAAGAATTATCTGGCCCCAAATGTCAACAGTGCCAAGGCTGAGAAACCCTGTTCTAAATAAACAGAAAACAGGACACATCCTGAGTCTTCTCAATTCATCTTGAGACTAGAAATGCCAAGATTAGAAGTGGGCCATGGATCCAACATTGTCCTTTCCCAGGCTAGATCTGAGACATGGGGAGACTTATAGGTTAGCAGGATGCTGTACGTGGAGAAGGGATCACCAGGTCACAGCCTATGGTCTGTATTTTGCTTAAAATCAAGCACATGTGGGGCCGGGCACGGTGGCTCACGCCTGTAATCCCAGCACTTTGGGAGGCCGAGGCAGGTGGATTACGAGGTCAGGAGATCGAGACCATCCTGGCTAACATAGTAAAACCCTGTCTCTACTAAAAATACAAAAAA